>NC_141853.1:8776392-9079409 GCF_024713525.1 Acromyrmex echinatior | reverse complement strand
ATAAAATATGTTTGAAGTAAGACTCATATAATTTTTTTTTATTGGTAATCTCTTAATCTATCCGTCCAGGATAATGAATTCGTACATCGATTACGTACAATTTCTTTTTCAGGTGTACGTCGGTCTGTCGGAACTCTTCTGCAGATTACAGGACGCGGATAAGAGCGCAAGATATGCGGCGAGAGCTTACGATCTCTCCAGAAGTTTACAGCTGGGAGATCTGAATTCGCGTCATCATAGGGCGGCGTTATTACAAATGGCCGCGGCACTCAGGAAAAAGGGAGAGCTTGGCGACGCTCATGATTACTGTTCGGTAAAGTTCTTGAAATTTCTCAAGAGAAGAAAAAAAAAACCTTACGTTGTTTAAATCAAAGAAATTAGCGCAAAACTGTGTTCTCTTAAACAATCTAAATCAAAACATTTCTTAGAAAATATTACAAACTTTTTCACAAATTAATTTTTATTATCTCGTAATTTTTTTTTCTCAATCGCACGATAATGCATGCTTTGTCGAAAATATTATCTTTGAAGAAAAAATTCCATGCGAGTCACTTTGTGTAATTCATAGGGGATGAAGATTGTATTGGTTAATCAATATCATGCACAATAATACGATTTAATCGATCAATTGTCGTTTATGCATTATGCACAGGAAGCAACAAGACTATCGCTAGTTTCTGGTGATCAGGCCAGTTACGCTCGAAGCATCCGTATTATGGGAGACATTTACAGAAAGAAATCGGATATAAATGTGAGTAATTCATACTAAGTTATCAGTATATCTTTCTCTTTAGCTTTCACATTAAATTTTTTAACATGATATCGCAAGTGATAATATTCTTTTTTGATCACATTAATTACAGATATACAATTAATTATATGATTCTCATGCATAAAATTTATTCTAAAAGCATAATAACAGTTTGAGGCTGAAGCCTTTTCTTTTTCAAATATTCATATGTAAAGATTGAAATGCGTAATCACGTAATAAAAAATATCAATATATTTATTTGAATATTGCATCAAAAATGTTTCAACAGATAGATTTTTTATCGGCATTCATGTCAAGTACTATGATGCTATCAAAACCATTCACAGCCTTATTGTTCGTTCCAACATTGTTACAATACTGTCATCGACGATAAAAAAATGCCATAACTGGAGCGTTCCTTTGCATGTCACGCATGTTACAAAAACGACTTTAACACTGTATCACGCTTGCAACGCATACCGCTTTCGTTTTGTTTGCTACAAAATTCTTTGAATGTTGTTAAAAAATGAGTGACAAAATTTTGAAAACATCCACTTTCAAACAACCCAAAATATTGAAGTCGTGATATTTGTTGTGATATATAAATGTTTAATTAAGATTTGAAAATATTTCTATAAAAAAATATACATAAAAAGACATCTTTAATATTTTACGTACATATTATATAGGGTAAGTCAAAATACGTGATATAATCGAGAAGGGGATTCAAAATAAGCTGAAATAATAAAATAAATTTTTTTTTAAATTCGTTTTTGAGAAAAAGGATTTCGAAATTATTCTTGTATTTACAGCACTTTGAAATTATTCTTGTATTTGAAGAATGAAAAAGATAAAATATTAGAAATAATAATCCGTTACAATTTAATTTGCTTTTAAATATGTAAGAAATAAAATTATTCTTCATCTCACACAAATTCACTTGGCTGTCTTAAGAGTCAACTGATTGCTATTGAAATAAAAATAATAAATAAAATTATTAATCAAATTATTAATCAATTTTTTATCAAATGTCATATAATTTACCAAATTATTACGTTATTATGTTTTAAGAACATCATATATTAAACTTCTATCTACCCCAATAAATAAATTCATATAATATTTATGTATATCTGCAATAAAGTGAACATTATCATCATAAACGTTAACAGCGATGTTTGAGCTTCATTTGCTGCTTACGCGAATGCTATACATGATTGCGCTTTTGAGCGATAGAAGCTGCTTGTTGAATTTAATGTCTGTCTTTTAGTTGGCGATCGTGATGCATATATAATTAGCCTTTAGTTCACGCATCGCGTACGCCGGTCCGCTTGTCAGAACGATAACATCGGTGAGATAAAGATGGACGTTTTGCAGAAAGCATTCCGACAGTACGAGAGCGCGATGGGCTCGGCGGCTGCGACCGGTGATCGACTGTGCCAGATGGAAGCTATGGATGGTGCGGCGAGATGCCTGGAAGCTCTAAGGCTTCAGCACAAGATATGCAATTGCAGACCCCTCGAGTTCAATACTAGGCTCCTGGAAGTGGCGGGATCAGTTGGCGCCAAGGTAAATTGTCAATACAGATCGCGGATTGTGATGCACGTTCGTTCCATATATTTCATGTGAAATAGAGAGAAAGAGAAATACAGAGGGAGAGAGGAAAAATCAGAGAAGAGCGATGTACTGTGAAATCAATTTCCCTCCCCAGATGCGAAAACTTGAGAGTTTTCATCTTTTCTTTTATCCTCGAGGATCAACGGAATTCGAAATAAATACAGTAAAGTTTCTTTATTCATTGATTTGCGACGAATCGAATGTGCTGAAAGGAAAGTTAATTCCATTGATTTTTATGAATTAATAAAATTTCATCATATTCCTTATCTCACAATTTCGTTATAATCGAAGACGACTCTAATTTGAAGATAAAATTGAAGATCTTTACCGCTGAGATTATACATTATTTAAAATGAGATTTTTAAGTTGATAAAATTTGAACAAGAGCATCAATAATTGAAAAAGCTACGACCGAGGATAGACACGGATGCTTTGCATTTATTTATCTATACATCTAATAATAAAGACTACCATGAGTTCCAATGAAATACCAAAAGAGCTATCGACATTACAATGCCGCTGGTACATCGCACAAGTATTCCATACATATATTATCATACTCACACTACGGCCATCGAATCTTCATGCTATTTGTGTCTACGAATCAATGGAGTCGTTTTCCATTTTGACGTACACGCAACCAATAACGTAAAGTAATACAGCTCAGTACTGCCCAAGATTCAATAAAGATAATTGTTGATCTGTTAAAACGGTAAATTTCGCTATTCATAATTTATTATCATATCCTTTCTACATACAATAAAAATAAACCAAGGGTTAACCGAAGAATAATTCAAGTTCTTACTTTAAAAAAATGTTAAATTCTTCTTCAAAAGGAAAAAAAGAAAAGAAACAAAGATCTCTAATAACATTCTAATGCTACTAAAAATGTCAATATATCACTTGACAAACTTATATGATTTTTCAGTGCGAGAAAAATATGTATTCAAAATATAAAATTATGAGAATCTGATTATTTACAGCTTCTGGTGCGAACAGTCAGGTCCAGATTGTCGAAAATTTATGGGTCTTTGGGAGATGAGGAACAAAAGGGACATTATGAGAGATTGGCGACTGCGATGGAGGAAGATTTGGAGTTACGATGCGGAAGCTGCAACGAACCTTTTGGTCTGGAAGCTGATTCTCTGGAAGCATTACCTTGCTCTCACATATTACACGCTCGGTAAGACACGCGGAAAAACTGGACTATTTTTCTGTTAAGAAACAGAACTAAAACAAGAATCAAGTATAATGTTGTGTAAAATTCTAATTGCCAATTCGATTTTCTTTCGAAAAAACTATTTTTACTATTTTTATTTTCTCGTGCAACATACATTTGGCAGATGCGCATATGACATCTTGAAGAGACGTGACAAGAAGAAGAAACGTTTATGTCCCGATTGCCACAAGTCTGTCAGTTCACGGCTGTACCTGCATTGCGAAGATCCTCATGGCATGAATACTCTAAATCATAGTTCCTTGAGCCTGGCGTCATTGAGGGCCAGCAGCCTAGCAACACTTGAGGACTGTCATGCGACGAGTAGTGTTTAAAAAAAAAAAACACGCGACACATATTTCGTTTATTTTAACGCGTTCGTATCCGCATGCGATTAGATAATTTTAAGGAATCATAATGTGGAAGATGAGAAAGCCAAAGGAAAGTAGTACGATACAAAAAGATTTAATGGCAATAAAAAGTGCACGCCTCGATTCAGATTGTTGAATATAATTACTTCCCCTCTTCCTCAACAAATCTGTCGTATGATTTTATTATCTATATAAAATAATCAAAGTAGATGTTTTTGTCGGTCTGTTTCATATTTATAACAAAAAAATCACTTTTTCTGATGATTATAAAAATGTAAAATGGGAAAAATTTGCTCATATTTTACTTAATTAAAAAATATATACATATGAGCAATTTTTTCTTATTTTTCTTTAAACTTAATTTTTTGTAAAAGAAACTAAGCGAAAATTATTGTTTTAATTATTTTTTGTTTTCTCATTATTTTTTTACCAAATAGTAATTTAAAAAAACTTATAGTGGATGTAATATAAAAAATAAGTAAATAAAATTTGTAAATGTTATATAAACGGTAAATATTAATAAAAATATGGGCGAAATATATAAAAATATGCTATATAATACAGGGCTGAATACTCGAAACGCAATATTTCTTACGCAACAAATTTATATTTAATTTAAGTTAATTTCTTTATTAGTTAAACAAAAAAAATATGCCTTAAATGTAGATATATTTTAATTCGCCTAATCATAAAAAATGGACCGAAATTACTGAATCAAATTAGATTTGTTCGCTTGCTGTACTTTTTGCACTCAGCATCTGTGCTTTCTCTCTTTTCAATGTTCAAATATTCATCTCGTTTTAAGTGCAAAAACTTTTGGAGATTTCAAGGAATTTCAAGCAACGTGAGTAAACCTATCATCTTCATAATCAAAATGCACGTGCAACAAGTAAAAAGGTATGTTTTATATATACATATATATAATATATATCATCAAACTATATATCATTCAAAATACTATTTCTTTTAATTACATTTCATACGTTTTCGAAACCTGAGAGTGTAAAATCACGAAAATGAATTGTTTAGCAATTTAGATTTATTTATAAAAAAATTATGTACATATACATACCTTGCTAGTGTTGCAAACAAATTATGTATTTCGTTTGCGTGATTCCCATTTTCGGTTCGTCACGATGCGCGGAAAAAACTCGTTGAAACTCGCGTTCGCCTACTGCGCAGTGCGCACTTCGCCCATTGCGCACTCGCCTTTCTCAAGTCTCTCTCTCTCTCTCTCTCTCTCTCTCTCTCTCTCTCTCTCTCTTTCTCTCTCTCTCGACTGACGTTAGCCGCGAGCAGCCGCAAGTTACGGCATGGCCGCCATGGCAGCTGATGCCTCGCGTTGCTGCACTTGACGTTTAATTGGAACATGTCATTTTGCAGATTTCATTTTCACAAATGGCAGACACTTTTTTCGGTTTTGATACCACGCTCGGAGTAAGTACGGAAACGTATCGTTCGATCGCGCGCAGCTCGCAGTCCATTTTTGTGCACAATTTCAACAGGACACGCGATCGTGAATCTTTCCCGATAAACAGTCGCGTCGCGGCACGTTCGTGCGGAAGCAAGTTTTGTTTTTTCGCTGACACTTGGTAGTCTTGATCTGAAACAACGTATTTCGTGTATTTGCCTTCGATTGCATTTTGTCCATAGCACGCCCCCTTTCCTCTAAAAAAATGATAAAATTGTTAGGCCACAGGGTTACCTCGTCTAACCTCATTTGTTTTCTTCGCCCTAAGGGCTCACTAATATGCGGGAGCACTAATGCGGATCCCGGGCGATCGAATTTGTTGACAAATTTGCGTGTATCAATGTATCATCTTAATTAAAGTTTCATCAATTTGAATCTGATGTTGCATAAGAAATATCATCGTTATAACAAAACATGACTATAACTTTTGTAATCACTTTTACAGGTCTTTTTTTGTCAAAAATCTCTGCTGATTTTTTTCTTGCCTAGTTTATATTGTGTTACGTTGATACTTCCACGTTTCAATAATAATTATTATTCGCTTGATATGATTAGGAGAACAATCTAGAAGATGGACTGGAATGTCCATTAGAAGAAGATGAACTTGAAGAGGAAGAGTACGATGCGCTGAATGATGAAACATTTGGTCCCGATGCTACTATTGGTGATTGGGAAGAAGATCATGAGAAACTTGCCGAAATTACCGAATCAAATCGCCTTCATAATCAGAGTGCAACAAATAAAAAGGTATGCTGCCATTCAAAATGTTCATAGTCTTTTGTTAGAGATATCGTGGATTCTTTTGCAGATATATAGACAATAAGCCATTACCTGAGTTTTAAATCTTAAGCCGTAAGAAACTGATCAATCAGTTGATCATTCTTCTGATATTCAACTATGACTGGTCAATTTCTTACGATTTAATACTTAAAGCTTAAGTAAAGGCTTATTGCAAATTGTGTGTCTTCAGTTTTTAATACCAGTTCTGAATGATCTATTACAAGAGATTATTATATTTACTCTAAAGTTAGAACCTTAGTAGGAAGGTTGACTTACAATCTTAAGACAGTTTTATGACTTTAGTTTTATATCTTTAATAACACACAAAAACTATCTTATAATTTATATCTTAAAGGCACTTTGTTTTTTATACACCTTTAAGACATAAGTGTCATAAAATAGAATTCTTGTACGTTACTCAAGACATAAGACTTAAGTCTTACAGAAGATGCTGTTTTAAGATTATAAGTCAGCTTTCTGCTAAGGCCCTAACTTTTAGTAATTTGCCATTGCCTTTCGAGAGGTAAAGATCAAATGAAATCTTGATGTATATATATATTATAAGTGGATTTGAATCTAGATCTTTATTCAGAGAACAGATGCTCAACTTTTTGTCACAATCATTACAGATACTATTTCCTTTACTTACATTTTACAAATTGTTAAAGTTTGAGAATATAAAATCATAAGTGTTTAAACAATCATAAGTTATATTTATTTTGATAAATTAGTAGAGAAGCAATAAAATATAAATTATTTATACATTACAAGAATTTATTATAAAAATATCATTATTATTGTTATGCTGTAATTGTTATAGAAATACAAAATATTATTTCAAATCATTATTTTAAGTTCCATAAAAACGTACTAGCAATTGTTTTTGCAAATAAAAGAATATGTATCTGTATGTATATATATAAATGTGTGTGTGTGTGTGTATGTGTATGTGTATTACACACACACACACACACACGCGTATTTGTACATCTGTAATAAATCAATAAAAATATTTTAATGATATTAATAAATCTCTTAAATATATGTTCTTAAATGTATGCTCTATTTTAAACTTGTCATATTGAAATTAATTATATTGTGCCATCTGAATTTTTTAATGGAAATGTAGGTAACGTTGATGCGCGGTAAAACTAATCAAATATATTATATCTAACAATTATCTATGACTAGTTCAAAATCGATGAAAATAATCTTTCAACGTAACATACATAAATATCTTACTAGATATTTTTTATTTATTTTAAACTTTGAAAGGAAATTCATGAGTCAACAATAATATAATTAGTTTCATAAGTCTTTATATAAATATAACTTGTAAATAATCTTAATAATATATTTTATTAAAACGTACTTTTTCTTTGTTTTCTTATTATTAAATTT
This sequence comes from Acromyrmex echinatior, assembly GCF_024713525.1. Lineage (NCBI taxonomy): Eukaryota > Metazoa > Arthropoda > Insecta > Hymenoptera > Formicidae > Acromyrmex > Acromyrmex echinatior. The sequence goes on along the minus strand of NC_141853.1, from coordinate 9,071,802 downwards.
TTAAACAAATAAATAATTCCACATATTAAATCTTAAATTTTATATATTTGTTTATTATATTTTTTACAGTCTATTTCTAACATAAATATCGAAGATAATTTATCACATTTGGTATTGGATAAGGAAGGAATAGTTCCCCGACCTGGTGTTTGGGGTAGTCCTTTGAATTTATCTCTTCCGAAAGCTCAGCCACGATTATCTTTACCAAATGCTTGTACGGTGGAAGAGTTGGAAAGAGGGCTTATTGCAAATAGGCCACCACCGGGTCTCAGCAAACCACAAACGCAACAACAACAAAAGAAATCTGAGGGTTCGCTTCTTTTTGAGGCCCTCTCTTTGAATGAAAAACTTCAAGTTAATGGCCTACCTCCACCACGTTTTCCACCAGGATTGGGTTTACCTGGAGCACATCCTATAGTTGTGCCCAATATAAGAGCACCACATCCTCAGTTGATGCAACATCCTAGAATATTAGGCTTAATTAGTAAGTATAATATTATTTACAAGTATTGTATTAAAATGTATGCAGATTTATATATATTTGCAAATTATATGATAAGTACTCGACGAATATAAATTTCAGAACTTTTTTTTTAAGTTATTCATTTTAAGCTGGGTATATATTTAGTGAACAGCGAACACGAAAGTTTGTTGTTATTACTTGTTACATAAATGTCGCACAAGTTTAATTGATATGTGCAGCGAACATCGAATTTAATCGAATGCTAGTATTTGGTGCAATCAAGAAAAGGAAGTTGCTTACAAACACAAACATAAATTTCCAAATACTCACATTTGCTATTCGTTCGGTATTCATTCGATAAGTGTATACCTAGTTTGAAATATGTTGCTGAATTGTCAAAATGATGTGTTTTATATTTTCACTTATACATCTAATTTTATTTTACAATTAATATGAAATATCGTTGGCTATAATTATCTGCTTTAATACAAAATATTACAATTGATTATAATTAAAAAAAACGACTAAATTTTTAAATCAATCTTTGGAATATTTCCTGATATTGGTTATTCTTCTATTTATTAGATCAAGCTGGTACTGTATTACGTTATCCTTCTCCACCGCATTTAATGTCACATTTAATGCCACAACCAGTTCCAAGGCAACCTCTTCACGGCTCTTATGGTTTTCCTCCTGTAAGTTTCTTTTACAGATTATATATTATGATTATTACAATAAAATGTTTTTTTTAATGCAATTTTTTATTACATTTCAGCAACTACATCCTAATTTAGGAGGCCCACAGTTCCTTCGACCAGATCACATGATGCCTGCATTTCCTAACAACCAAACCAATCATCAGCAACACCAACATTCTTATTCACATTTAGGAAATCAGAGAAACCAGAACAGATCTTATTATCATAACGAACAACAAGCTGGACATCAAGCATTTTTTAAAAATAATCAATATCCTCATCGTAATCATGACAGAAATAATCAAAGACCTTATCATCATCAAAATTATTCTCACAACATTAACGGTAATGCTTCGGGAGAATACGAACACTCAGGAAAACTTGCTATAAAAGCTCATGAGAAGCAATGGTTAATTAATATTCAATTATTACAACTTAATACAATTCAACCGTATGTTGATGATCATTATTATGTCGTATTCTGTGATAAACAGAATAAACAACATGCAAATCGAGAACAAAAAGATAAGAAGCATCATAATAACAATGGATATCACAGGGATCATAGGTATGTTTTTTATTTCTATAAAGCTTATACATTTTCAATTTTACATTCCTATGTTTTAACGCGTGAAGATTTGCGTTTTTTGATAATATAGTATTGCAAAATATGTTTTCCACTAAACATGCGATAACGTTATTTTTTTTATTATAATCGTAGAATTTAATGATTTAAGACAACACATTTATAACAACAAATGAGATAACTGGAAATATCAAATTTATTTATTTTATATACAGATTGGTTATTTATTTCTTAAAGATTATTTATTTACATATTTTAGTTATTAGTATTTTTAATTTTTTCGCTTGACTTTTAGAGATTGGGAACCAACACCTCAAGCCGCTTCAAGATCAGCATATACACCAGCTCAATTTGAGAATTCATTAGGCAAACTTCATTGCAGTAGTGTGACAGCACCACGTAAACTTATCGATATGGATGTCGTATCAAATAATGACTCTCAATCTACTCCTCAGTCTCAACAGAAGGATACTAAAAAAACACGACAATTACTTCTTGAAATTGAGAGAGTACTATCATATTCTCTAATATAATTAATAAAATAAATAATTCGATAATGCATTCTTTATTAATGTTATTCTTTATAGCTGTTTACACTTCAATTCAAGCTCGAAGATCTGAGTAATCCACTCGCTTTAATTCCGGAACCTCAACAGCAACAGGAAGGGGAATCTGACGTAAATACGACTAAAACTGAACCAGAATTGATAAACATGATTTTAATATGTATGCAACAGTTAATACAAGATGACAAATTAGCTAGTATGCTAAGTATTCGAAAAGGAAAGGTAATTTGATGGATAAGAGATGAGACTTAAAATTTTATTATTTTCAGTACCTTATATTGCATTTATATATGTTAATAGACGTTACTACTGCGTTTTTTACCTCACCTGAATGTGACAGAATATAGTAAGCAGTTGAGAGAATTGTGGACTGCGATATTTAAAGGTTTAGCCGTGATAGGTCGTAGAGATTGTCATATATTAACAGATTTTTATTCCGAATTTCGAAGATGGCTTGATGCTGTGAAAGATTTTGATACTATATTGCGATTAGCAAGAGCATTATCCGACTCTGCTACTAATCATCCTATTAAAAATAATAGCTTAACTTTTGCTCTTCTGAATAAGGTTAGTTATACACACACACACACACACACACACACACACACACACATCACGCGCGCGCGTGCGTGCGTGTGTGTATAATTTTAACATATAAATTATAAATCTTTCAATAAATTCTAAGCATATATACATAAAACGCAATGATCTTATTTAACAATTATTTGTTCTTTCAGTTTGGTGTGTCTGCAATAGCAGCGATGCTCGAGCAAGTTGAACAATTGTGTGACACAAATGATTCCTTGCCTTCTGAATGGTCAACTTTTGTAGTGACGATAGTTGAGTTGATTGGTGACTCGCCACCCTGTGTTGCACCTTGTCAACCAATTACTACAAATACGCTCAAGAAACATCTGAACCGGATTTCCAGTTTAAAACTAGAAAGGTATACAGCGCTAGCGTGCTTGTTGACTGATGCCAATCCTTTACGATAGTCTAACGTTAACAAATTACACTTGAGTTTTTTTAAGGTTTGTCTTTTTTTAACTTGCAAAAAATAAATTATGCTAAAAAAAAAGAATGATACATACAGACAAATATTTTAATGTAATTACTAATGTTATTGAAACATCCATTGTGTATGATAATATTTCTAAATAGATGCCATGATTTTATAAAATAGATTAAGTATCTGATGTGAAATATTAAAGAAAAGGAATAAAATTTATATATATATATATATATATATATATATATATATATATATATTATATATATTATATATAAATAGAAATATTGTAAACACATCCTGATGCACAATGATGTTTCTTACTTATATAATATCATTTTTCATTGTATATTTTGTAAACATTAATCAGTTTAAACTCGTAATTGCTAACATGAAGAATTACAATATCAGAAAAAAACAGCATTAGATAAAGTAATAGAATTGCATGCCAATAATCCTTTTAATAGCTTTTTTAAAATTATTAGTAAATTTTGATTTCTACTTTATATAAAATTGGTGTCTAACTTTCACCATAAGACACTTTGAAGTTATCATAATGCATTTCATTTATAACGATCAAAAATATTGATCTATTTCCTTTATAAAATATATTGTATATAATGAAGTAAGTGAAAATGATAATTTCGATGCCTTACCTTGTATCAAACTGCGCATCCTGTCTTCTGATTTGCTATATTTCATATTTCTTTTAATTTATGTATTTAAATTTTTATTTGTTTAAAAGTGGACTAATTGAAATTTAAATTATTTTGGCTACAGAACATATCGATTTTTTTTATATGAGGATTTTATATCCTATATAAAAATATAGTGATATTTTACATGTATTAAGAAAGCATTTTTCTCTATTTCTTCGTAAAATGAATTTTTTCAATAACATCTTTTATTATACGTGTAGGACAACTGTGCTTACATTTAGCAGCTTTTTGATTTATACTGTTAAATGTATCTTTTAAAGTTTTTGGTTTTATATATAGTTTGCAATTATGTATACGAATATTATACATGATGATATTTGGATATGGAAAATAAGATGGGATGTGTAAGTTTTCTCTTTTGTTTATATAAAGAAAAACAGATATCTATGTTAATATACATACATTACATATTGTTGTAAATGAAATCAATAGCGCTAGAAAAAGAAAAGAACTTGCTATCAGTGTACAGATGACTTATATTTTGGAAATAAAAACAGATAATCATTTACACCGCATTGTTAAGATGTAATAACGGAGACGAGAGTAAACAATTGCATAAGGTAGTTATCAGCAGCAGAATTGTAGTAGTCTTTTTATAACGTTTGTATTATATATTAAGTAACTAAAATTAAATTTCTATTAGTTCGAACATCAGAAGCATATGACAACACACATGATCTAGTTTTAAACACAATTATAGATTCATCAATTTAAGAAGTGTGGTCTCTCTTTCTTTTCTTATCTTTTTGATATAAAATAGTTGTTGTAAGTCAGACACACACATACTCTTGTGATTGTATAATGAAAGAAAGAGAGAGAGAGAGAGAGAGAGAGAGAGAGAGAAAGGAGATTCTGTAATTGCAATGTATGTTTGCAGTACCGTAAGAATTTTTAAAGATAATCTAAAGCGTTGTATGAGATAACATGGCCTTTAGAGAGTACTAAATGAGATGATTACTTTTTATCACAATTTAACTACTTTGTTTATGTACTTTTAGCTTGTATATAGACTGATATTACAGTACGTGAGAATGATGAATGCATTTTGTAATTAAATACAGAAATATTTCGATTTCTAACATGTCTCATGATGTAATAATAATATTTTGCAAAAACGATTTTCAAAGTTACAGTTTCTTGTTACTAGTTTGTAGTCTTAACAAGTGTAATAATGATTATCGACTCGAGTAATATTTTTGAGTTACATGAACATTTTGTAGAAATTAAAACCATGAAAGCGTCGCACACTGTTTTGTAAAAGTACAATTCAAATTTAGTTACAAATATTTTTCGCGCCAGTTTTTTTTAACGTAATCCGCTTTACTATCACTAGTTAGATCATTAAAAATTAACTTAAGATACTGCAGCATTTCAGTCGGTTACATTTATATAAGTTACGTTATCATATAAACACACATTATACATCGTGCGATTAGTTTGTACGATTTAAATAATAACAAACATGTTACATGATTTTCCTATTTCTACTATTAGATAACATCATAAATACAGCTCTGATGATTATTAATTAGATGAATTGAATAATCGAACAAAAGACGAACCAAATGAGTACTCACCTATTAATGCTTATAAATGATTTATTAATATAAAATTCAGAATTTTGCTAATTAGCCTAAAATTCAAAATTTTGCTAATTAATCTTCTCATTAATATTAGTCTTTCTTATTATTATCGAGCTGACAAAGAAAAATAAAGTCTATGTTTTTAAGCAATGTTGAAAATTTAAAGGATACATAGTTGATCCCATTGATCCATAAACAAAGATGCATGTCTGAAAAGCCCAAAAAAGTTACGTTACATTCTTCTTATTATGTAACTATGGGCTCGCACTTCTTTAGGGTAAACTTAATTGTAGGTGCAGTGTATTTATGAATTGTTTCAAATACTATGAATTTTTAAATAATTTTATAATTAAAGGAAAAAATATATGCGTTTTAGAATATAATCTTTATTTTAAATGCTTAAACTTCGCCCTGTCAATTTATATGTTAAAGGACATTAGGCGATTATTAATGGATATACTATTTTTTCTTAAGGGCTACTAAAAATATGTATGTATTTTACGAATATATGCATATATTAATAAAGCAATATGCCCTTCTTACTCGTTCATATAATAGTAGAACTTAGTTCTTTTTTTCTTTTCTTTATCATCATCATTCATATATTCGTCACAATAACTTATATATTATATTTGCAGTTTTTTTAATTTTTATCTCAACATCAATTGTTACAAAACAGACATTGTTTCAATGTTATATTGCTGTTGCTAATGCACTAGTTGTACTAAAAAATTCATCGTAGCACAGCATGAAATGATATGAATTAAATAAAATCTATTCAATTTGTATAGCGACAAAAATTTTATTGTCGACGCGAATAGTCTGTATGCTAATCACATATATATATATATATATATATACATATACATATATCTGTTCTAATACGAATATGAATTATATTACGATATTGTATAATGAGTTATGTCCCATATTCTGTTTGTATCATCATGCAAATTGAAATTTGCTAAAAAAAAGAGCATGCAACAACGTCTTCTTGTAAAGTAGATAAAATTAGAGCGAAAATTGCGCATTTGCTTTTTGTGTCATTAAAGATATATTTTTATAAAAACGATATGTTTATTATGTTTAGAAACGAAACAAATGTAATGGAATACTATAAAGAAAAACGAAATCGTTGAATTAATTTAAAAATTTTCATAGTTTATCATCATTACGTCTATTACATACTTATCGGTGATATGCCTGTATAAAAAAATTGATTGTAAATTTATAACACAGTCTGAAGATATAATTGTAGCTATTGTGTATGTACAGAATTGATCTAATTTGAAATCAAAGTCTTAAATAAATGTTTTGCATCCTATGTATCTTTTGTATTTTTTTCATATAAAATTATTTTCTATATTATTAGTATTATTATATACATCACAAATATTAATTATGTACAAAATTTCTAGTTTTATTTGTCATAAAATTAAAATTATAATATTTTAAAATATGCACGTTTTGGCCATATCTCGCGCAACATGTATGCGCGATATCTCTATAATAATCAGAATTATTATATAATTATAAGTAAATTACTGTATAAGGGATGTATTTATATTAAATATAAAGATATATATGATAACAAAATTCATATTTAGATATAAAACAATAAATATATTCCCATACAGCATACAATGTATATTGGATACGTTTGTTAATTTCAAAGTCCAGAGTGATCTTATTTTTAACTTCAATCATTATTGTTTTTCTTTATTTTTATTTATATTGATTTTTTTCTTATTCAATCGTTTCTCTGCTCTTATTTCAGATCCCGTTTCGTTCACCTGAAATTTAACTCGTCTTCTTCATTATCTTCTGCATTCTGCTTATCTAATTTACGTTTCATTGATTTTCTCCCAACGGATATGTTGAATTCTTCTTCATTCTTCGTAAGAAGTTCAAGCTTTTGGGTTTCACGAAGTTTAACGTAAGAAGAATAGAATTTGGCTATTGCTGTGCCATCTGTCTTCGTTCTATTTTCCCAATTTGTAATCTCTGCCATACTTTTTAAGTTTATTGTTGCTTTACTACGTTCGGTCTCAATGTGTTTTCTATTTTCTTCAATCATATTTAGAAGCAGTTTCATTTTCTTGCAATACATTGCTACGTGACATTTCTCCAGAAATTCTTTTAACTGTAAGATAAAATATATTGATTTAATATTTTCGATATATCTAATAATACAAATTACTTCTGGTTTTTTTAAATTTTGTTTCTTCTTAAAATACCTGTATTATACAAGGTGTATAGAGTTCTGGAAAATATATTTTATGACTTTCACTCGCCGCATGCTCCAGTATAAGATGATAAATAGTTTCAATAATACCATCTTTGAAGTCATTTTCTATAAATTGTGATTTCGATATTTTCAAAATGCAATCAAAGGATATAGGTTTCATCTTCATCATAACTGTTTTATGCCTTTTATTAAAATCATAAGACTCCAGTATCTAAAAAGAAAAATTTGATACAAAGTAATAATATACTCTATGATTACAAATATCGTTAAAAATATGAAAACAATACCTCGAGAAGAAATGGCAAAATAGGTATGAACGTTCCGGTTTCTTTAGAAATGGTTATTAACATTTCTAAACAATAGAATCGCAATGGATAATATTGCGCAGTTGGATTAATTTTTATTGTTCCTATAATAATCTATAAAAAATTAAAGCATTTTTCTACTGAATTATTACATTACTTTCATTGCTTAAATTTTGTTTAAAGTATTTAGTACCTGAACTAAGGGATATAACAGCGATCGTAACATTGATTTATCCTTTGACTTGGTCATTAATTCTGTCCAAAAACGCAAGGAATTTATATACTGCCAATTATATACAGCCTGAAGATTTTTCTGAAAATAATCTTAGATGTTACTTATAAATTTTATAAAAAATACATAATTGCTATTTACAATTACCTTGTTCTTTAATGTTACAGCGTTTTTTAAATCAATCGCTAATTGCCTGATATGTAAAAAGGCATGACTATACGAAATATTATGATCAAGCAGATAAATCTCGAGCAAAGATTGCCTCATGAAATTTATTCTTGGTAATATATTGAGTGAAATAAATTTCACAGTATGAACGTATTTCTCATACATAGTCTAAAAAAAACTTTAATGATACCAATGTTCGCAAATATTTTCATTATCATCGTATGGATCTTACCTTTAATAATTCTTCAAGTATAAATTCTTTGCTAGTTGCAATATGCAAGATATTTAAAAAGGCTATAACAGGCACAGTTTCTTCTCCACTTGACCACAACTTTAATAAGATTTTAAACAATGATTTAATTAAAGATGAAAATGATTGAAAATAAGGCAACATTTGACGAAGATGCTTTAGAAGCACTGTGAGAATAGCACTATTGGACAATGCTATACTTTGCAATAACTGTGAAACAGATATATTTATTAACATGTATTATATATATATATACATATATATATATATATATATATATGTTTATATGCATGATATAAATAAAGGATTTATCTATACGTACTTTAATCAGATCTGATAAGTACAATTTCAAAACTTTTTGTATTTTTTCAAATTTTTTAGATTTATATGGTTTCTGCGATTCTGCATCCAGTTTCAAAATACGTTTAAATGCATCAGGCAAATGCATTATACATAATTGGACCACACCATTAAATGCTAAACATAATATTTGTGATAAAATTAATATACAATCATTTGAAAAATAATTAGTGATTTAAGATAAAATAAAACAAAACTAACTTGCACTTCCTTCTATTTTATATTGCGTGGTCGTATCTGACGATACTGCGACAATATTCAAAGCTGTATGAAAGGCCTCTATGACACATTTAATAGTATCAATTGATCTAAAAGGGATAATGCACAGTTATTACTTTGTTATTAATTCAATAAATATATAAAATAAACGAAAAAAAACTTACTTATCAGTTTGTATTTCTTGTTGCCAAGTTTTCAATAATTGCATAGTAATTTTTTTAGAGTTACTTTCGGTTTCTTCTAGTGAAAGATCACTATCGTAGCTAGCAATCTGGATATTTAATATTATTAAAAAGTATAAAAAATAGTTAAAATTATATTTAATAAAAACATACTTCTAAATTTTCTTCAGAAATGTATGCATCATCCAAGTCTACTAAAGAATTATCATCATCATCATCATCATCTGATGTTTCAAAGTCCAAAAGATTTTTATCATTTTCTTTCATATATTTGTAAAAATCAGGATCAGTATCTTGCAATTTTATTAATGATTTTTTATGTTCTGGATTCAAATTGCTCTCACTATGATCGCTATCCCTATTAATATCACTATCAAGCTGTTCATCTTGATCTATAAGTAAAAGAATATCATAAAGTTGAAGTTGTACTCAAAATATCAAACAAATTTTAATATTTTGAATCATACCTATGTTTTTACTTGTTTCATCACTATCATGTATATCACTATCTCCATTATTTTCAAAATCTTGTTCAAAGAACTCTTTCGTAGTTAATTTGCTTAAATTTCTTTTCTTTTTTGTATTAACTGCCATTGTCTTTTTTCCTGATAACTTAAGAGATCCATGCTTCATTTTTTTCATTTTCATTTTTAAGATAAGTAAACTTCTTTGATTAACTCAACTAACCTAAGAAAACTTATCATAGATAAATATAAATTGTAAATACAAAATATAATTAGTATATGACCAACACACGTGAGCAAGAGACGAGATAAACACGTGCATAACCTTCCCATTTCTCACTTTTTTATTTTCAAACAAGTAACAATTATATATAATAAAAGTTTTGTTTTTCTTACCTGTATTCTTTACTTTACTGAATTATTCACACATAAAAACATTAAATATATGTTTATAAATTTATTTTGCAATTCAATTTTTCGACGCTTCATCAATAGTGTCGTCTGTTGATAACGTGATACGTAGTTCGCGTCATTCTATAAAATTGCTATTGGTGTCGCTAATGTACGGCAGTGAATTTTTGAACTCGGTCAAGATAAGTATACAAACCTTCTAAAATTTTTAGAATGAATTGTCACTCTGAAAAGTGAAATCTCATTCAAGATTGAAAATGGGACCACTTTTATTCAAGACTGGCTTAATTTTTTATAGAATGAAATTCCACTCCAAAGAATTTAGAGAATATGCATACATATTCCCGCGCATGCGCGGGAGTGTTCGGGTTCCGCAATCGGTGCAAATAGCGCAATTGGGTGCAAAACGGCACAGCAGCCGCGACATTGTTATCATTGGTTACTGTCACTGTGCGTGTATCACAAACGTCAAAGTGTGTGTGGAGTGTGGAGTTGTGGACCTTACTGATTCATGATTGCGCTGATCGGATCGCATTTATCTCCTCGCGTTGTTTCGCATTCCGCTAGTGTTTCTAACCTCAAATCATGGGCGATTCCGAACAAGATCCGGGTGATCGAATCGATGGCGACAATCAAAAGAACGATAAGATGTTTACTCTGAAGAAATGGAACGCCGTGGCTATGTGGAGCTGGGACGTCGAGTGTGACACTTGTGCCATATGCAGAGTCCAGGTTATGGGTAAGTTACGTCTTGGTTATGTTTTTATCAACTCTGCACCGTTTCACTTTCGGTTTCATCTTCTATTTTATCTACTTCATTTTATCTACTCCGTTATAGAAAAGATTGCGTTAATCATGTAATCACGCTGACATTCATGCAGTTAAGAATTAATTTGTATTTTTTACTCCAAAACACAACAGCAAAAAGTGTTATTTCCAGAGTTTCTATCAATGTAGACTTAATCTTAGCTTAACAACTTTTTGTTCTTCATCTTTTTCTAATTCTAAAAATTTGAAAAAAGTTAAATCGAAGTTAAAATTAATATATATTGTTAAAAAGGCACGTTATCATATTATAATGCAAAATTTTTGTTGGCATTTTATGTCAAATAATATATATAAAATAATATGTAAACAGGATATCAATCATGAAACTTTTTTCTTAGGATGAAAAATGAAAAATGAAAAATTTCTCCATTAACTTCAATGATTAAAATTTTCACTTTTCACTTTCCATCTTAGGGATAAAATTTCATGATTGATACCCAGAATATTACACATCACCTAAAAATCAACCAGAATCTGTTATTTCCTAATGAAACATTATAGATGATCAATGTATAATTAACTTTCATCTCGATTTAAATTATTTTTTATTTTTTCTTAGACTTAAAAAAGATAAAATTAACAAAGAGAAAAAAGTTAAACCGAGAGATTGTAATAAATCTACATTAATAGAAACTAAAGTATAAGAAATTTATGTATAAGTGACACAATTTGCTATTATATTTTCTTAGTAAAAAAAAATTAATTTTTACTGCACAATACGATTATGATTTATATTATTAAACTCAATAGAATTTATGACAAACACTTAAAAAAATATATTTTTGATCTAAGCTGTTTTGTCTTACCTATTTATTTGTGATACAAAATGTCTCCGAGTGCGTTCTTTTTCACACAAGGCGCATGCTGTATCATTTTATCCTTTTTTAATATTTAATAAACAAGGATAAAATGATATGCATTATGCATGAAACCGAATGCACCTTTCGTAAATAACTTAAGTTGTATCATTTTTTATGAGTTCAAATGTGTGTATGACATCAATACGAGGTACAAAGAGTCTTCATGTCATTATTTATTAGATAATGATTGTGAAATGTTTACTTCTGGTTGAGTCATACGAGATTATATATATTTATTTAAAAAACTGCTTTTTATTCAGATTTAATTTTTTAAGAACTTTTATATTTTGATTTATGAATTTTGTTTTTACTATATATCATGTAGCATTTTTATATATAAATTTTATTCTTGTTTAATTGGTAATTGCTTTTGTAATTACGCGTTTTTATCTAAGAAAAATTGAATATAATTGCTAATATAATATTATTATATAAAAATATCAAAAAGCATGGATAAAAAATTAAAGCAACAGTTTTACATAAATGTATCATTTTATATATCTGTAGATAATCTTAAAATTATACCACATAATAACTTACAAGTTATTCGTAAACTTAACATGAGTATTAAATTATCAAAAATATTCCGCCATCTTCATTGTGCTTTGGCAAATAGCTTATGAATAAGCGGCACGTATTACTTACAGTAGCAACAAATATAAACAGTAAATATAAGAAACAGAAATGCCGTGATTGGTCATTGTACTACGAAGGAGAGTAATAACGTACTCAACTCTTATATAAAACAAGATATTGTGCACTTATTGCTTTACGTGATATCAAAATGAGTTGTACATTGAACTTCGCACAATCGCAAAGGAATGGTCTTTTGTTCGAATGTTTATATTTTTACAATTTTAAAATGAGACTTTGCCGTGGATTTTGTTCATGCGGTACTTACTTTTACGCGAATGTTAAAACGAGATTTCGCGTGCTGCAAATGACGTCTATTGTGATACTAAGACGTTCCAACGTTCACTACCAGTGCTGCAAAATCTGTAGTGCACTATACGTAATACTAGAAAAGGAAGATTTAACTAAAGTTTCTAAAAATATATGTACATAAAGATTTGAAAATAATTTTGTTGAACTATTAAAATAATTACATAGATATCTCAAGCATTATGAGCACTTTTGCAAAAAGTTTTGTTATTCTAGTAACCAATTTGAGCATTTTACATAATTATTTTAATTGTCCAACAAAATTATTTTTAGGTCTGATTAAATTTTTAGATACTTTGGCAAAAACCGTTCTTTCCGTATAGATTTTCAGTATTGGCTATGAATATCAGAACGCAGCCTAGAAATGCGAGAGAGAAAAGAAACTACGAGAAACGTTCTGCATGACGTTTTATCGTTTTTACACTTCTATCAAACAAGATTCTCTACTAATGGAATCTTTCTACTCGGACGCACGCAACTACAAGCACATTCTGATAAACTTATAAAATCGTATACTTTTTAACGTTTTCCAACGTATTTCGTCAGTTGTCGATTATGATATGCATTTAGTTTGCATCATGCCAAACATACTGCGAATGTACCCGGTCACATGCAGTAATTCGGATAGATAATAAAACTTACAATATTTACATTAGCTATAAGTTGTTAAATATTTCACTTCATACAGGCAATGCGAACACTTAAAAGACATCGCAAAGTACAATGCTGATGTTTTTTGAACATTTTAATTTTTGTAGATATCCTCTAAAAATAATTTTCTTAATCAATTTTGATTTATTTAATTCTTAAATATATCTTCCTCTATGAAAAATATATAAAATAGATTTTTTTTAATGTGTACATAATTCTCTTTTTTACAATCTCAGGCGATAAATTGTTGATAACAAATATATATAAATATGTATCAATAATTTATGTAAAATATATAAATAATGTATTCCTCTATATAATATAACATCTCTCACAACAATTTGCCAGCGAATCTCTATTAAATTACTTGACCGAGAACACTCGTCAGGTAGTCGACGCAGCTTTATCCTAACTTTCGAACATAGGCGACTATATTACATTTGTCTGAGATTTTTTCCTTCAGCGTTACATTATTCTTACATAACTTTCTAAGAACTTCATCTCCACTTTACAACTACGTTTGCACTTTTCGTAAACCTTCGCTTTAAAAATATATATTTGCTATGTATTATAACACTTAAATTATCATATACATTTAAAATCACATCCCACATTGATACAGCCATCCGATATCATCCAAGCATCATTAGTTTAATACGAAGATTACGAGGCTAATACGGGCTGCTAGAATCATATCGTTCCACTTACGATCAATTTCTTCAATGCTGATTAACTACAGTCAAAGCTTAATATTTTCATTCTCTCTATCTCTTTCTAAATTTCGTCCAAAAATAAGAAAGAGGCAATAGAAAAATAATTGTCCAATTACGATTGAAATTAACAACGACAATTTTTCTTGGACGTAAATAATATCACTATGGCGTAAATCTCTTCGACTATTTACAATTCGTAATTACTGTGATGAGAACGCGATTGATTTTAAACGTTATTGTCGCATGGGAAATTCGCCTCTGTTCGAAAGACCGGTTTCTTGGTCGGCATATAATGTGTGTATGTATATATATATATATATATATATATATATATATATATATATATATATAGTATATGTATACATACATATAAAAGTTCACACATGTTACGCGTGCTTTTAATTCAAATTCAAGGTGCACGTGACGATAAATCGTATCACACAGAACCTATGCGATACCACAGCCCCACGCAATTACGCTATAAAAAAAGAAACGCGCGCTCGCGCGCGACTAGCGTTGACCTACGCGTACATCTCTAACGACAGTATTATCTGCTATATTCTAATAGAGCAGTATCAACTTGAGGTAGGCCCTGTAGGACTGTCGGGAATAATAAAAATAATTGCAACTACACACCTAGTCAACAGCTGATAGTCACATATTTTGCCATTTCCCCGATGGGAAAGCGTAACACATTTATATTCCACGAAGCTACTTAATTGGCCTCGCAATTTGGGTTCTCGACAAGATTGGCACTAACTTGTTAGCGATCTCTCTCTGATCCTCGTATTGGATAGGAATACGGTTAAAGCGAAATCTGCCGAAGTCATGTTTTACGAGGCTAATTGAAGAAGCGAATGAACGAAGACAATGTGTTTTTATATCTTATATCGTAAGATTCTGTTTAAAAGTACAGTCGAGGAATTATCTTAATCAACTTTTCAAAAATATAGATCTTTTACGAAATCGCTATTGCACTTAAATTTTTCAATTGATAAAATTTTTCATCCAATTGTGTGCCTCTTCAACTTGTTTAAAGAGATATGAATCTTATGAGAAGCACTTTCGTCCGCATATTTCTACATACTATTCAGATCTACGACCGATTTCTATCTTTTATCGGTTATTTCCGAATCGCTCTCGCTCTAACTTTGTTATAACGAATATATCTCGCGAAAGGGAACCGAAGATCTTGGAAATAAGAGTAAAGTAGGAAAAGCCAAGAAGGAAGAACAGACGCTTCTCTTTACATAGAGAGAAGAGAGAAGTATAACCTTCGAACCTGAACTTTCCTTCGAACTTCCCTTTAAGGGAAAGCATATCTGTAAGGGAATCTTTCCCTTAGAAGGACACCGTAAGGAATCCTATTTTTTACTCAAACGAGTTTCTTTATCGCGAGTCGCGATCGGAAATTCAGCAGCTAACACGACATCGGCGTCGGTTTCATATTGGCGACTGCGCTCATCCTTCTAGTTGGACCTGTGAACCTCTTCTCGATCTCCTCGAGCGACCTGCCGCGGGTCTCCGGCACACTGACGATCACGAAGACGAAGCCTATCACGACGATTATGCCGAACATCCAGAAGATGCCGTGCGCACCGATCACTCCTATGACATCCTCGAAGGTCTTTGTTACGATGAAGGTGCACATCCAGTTGAAGGCGGTCGCGATGCTCGCGGCGGAGCCGCGGATCTTGGCGGGCAGAATCTCACCCATCATCAGCCAAGGAATAGGCCCGAAGCCCAATGAGAAGCCTATCACGTACACGATCAAACTGACCAATGGCAACCAGCCGAAGGCCGTCACGTCCACATTCATTGACCTCACGTAGAAAAATCCGCCAAGGGAGAAGAGGGTCAGGGCCATCAACACAGCGCTTATGTACAGCAGCATCTTCCTGCCCAGCTTATCGATTACAGACGCGGCGACAAAGGTGGATATGAAATTTACTATCCCAATTATTATGGTCGAAAGGTTCTCATCGATTGTGCTACCAGCGTCCTGAAAAAAAATATTTATTGATTATTATGTGTCGGATTGTATTTCTCAAAATTTGAAGATTTATTTGGCATTTATTTCGTGCATTAATTCATCATTTTATTTTCATGGTTTGGTTAGAGAATTATGTATTTAAAAATTATTGAAATATTGGATTCGCGAGTTAGTAGAGAAAGATAACTGATTAATATAATACGTACTTGGAAGATCTGCACCGTATAGAATATCACCGCATTGATGCCAGACATTTGTTGGAACAACATTAGACCCAAAGAAATGAGAAGAGGTTTGAAGTGTTTACTTTTCATCAATTCCGAGATTAAATTTTGGGAAGTATTTCGCTCGCTGTCGAGGTATTCCTGATGTAATTTCTCGATCATAGTCAATTCGTCGGTTATGTCTGTGTCTTTACCGCGCAACCATTGAAGAGATTTTCGGGATCTCTTTGTTTTCCCCTTGGAAATGTACCATCTTGGCGTTTCCGGAATTATAAACATCAAAATCAAGAATGGTAGTGGTAAACTCGCCCCTAACAGCGCCAGATTTCTCCAATCCAAATACATACCCGCTACGAAGCATAGTAATATTCCTGCACATTGAATATGAAACCTTTATGAATTTGTGGAACATACTTTACAAATATATATATATATTTTTTTTTTATATTTAAATAACATTCACAAGTTTAAATATCTAAACGTCATATTAGCAACGAACACGTACACATATAAATGAATAACAAGATTTAAATCTTCCATTTAACTTACCGGAGTTACCAAAAACGGTGGGCATTAAACCAAGAGTACCACGCACTTCTGCCTGTATCGTTTCGCCTAAGTACACAGGTAACGCTAAGGAAGCAACGCCCACGGCAAAACCACATATCGCACGCCCAGTCAATATCATCGGAATATTTTGAGCCATCGCGATTAAGAGCCATGCTATAAAAAGTATCATATTATCATATAACACGACCTACTTATTTATTTACGGGCAACAATATTCGGAATATAAAAGAGAAACGATGTAACTAATTTAAATGATAGTAGATAGGGACTTATATAACGTTATTTACTACGATAGTTCGTTCATTATACGTATATATGTCTCTACATTATATCTCATTACATAAACGTTTTATACTGTGTATACCTCCGATAAATGGAAACGCTGTAGCAAGTATTGTCTTTTTCCTTCCTATATATTCGATGAGCGGTCCTCCAGCGATGCCACCGACAAGTGCACTCAATGGCATAAGTGACCCAATCCACATGCTCTGTAATATACAAAATTTGGAATGATAATTTATAAAATTCTACAATTAAGTTTATAGATTTTTCTGCGACATCATTTATTGCAAGTTTCTAATTGTTAATTAATTAATCAACTATCAAATACAATATGTCTAAAGTTAGTCAAAGTTTTGAAATTAATTGCACAATATTCTTCATACAAGTGATATTAAAAATTTAATAAACTTTTGCCCGAATGTATTATATAATGTTTTAAACTTTTAATATATAATTAAAATTTTTTTTTTGAACAGACATTTCGTATAATGATTAAAATTTACTATTGCTATGTACAGAAGCGATTCGGGATTGGAAAAGATTTAGCTCGATTATGTATCATGCTGTGCATATCGACAATCCTTGATTAAATTCATTGTTCGAATAACAACCGTGTATTTTAATAGTTTTATTCATCGTAGATCCTTCGAATACAAATAAGATCGGGAAGCCGCAAAATGTCAAGGAAAACAATTGCGAAGGGCAACCATTTTGGTTGCTCATCCGTTGTCGTGTATTTTAATTAAGTTACCGTAACGCAGAAACGAGTTACAAAATCTTTATTACAAATGAGATCACTAAACGTAGAATAATTGTTATAATGATTGCTATTACAAAATTATTGGTAGTGATTTTATTGTGATAGACTTTAATAAAATATTATTTTTTAATTAATTATTAGAATATAACTAAATCCAATTATTAGAATATTTTAAATATTTATATTATTTAATTTATAAAAACAAAATATATATATATTTAGAAATATATTCTTTTGAAAGTACTACAAAAATAAATTCGCACAATCAGTAGTTATGCTTTCCTATTTTTACCAATAGATACAAAAGTATATTTTACATTAAAGATTAAAAATAAATTTATTTAAATCTTCGTAGATTATCTAGTATATCATCGCATAGAGATTATGCATTAATTAAAAATTTTCCACTCAGGATAATCTTAATATAAACGAATAATTTTTATGACAGGAAAAAGCAATAATTTTCAAATACAATATGTATACAGCTCTTTAAACAATTAATTATATTTTGGCATGTTAAAAAAATAGTCATTGTAATAACATTTTGTTGCCTTTCGTTCTCAAATTTATTAAAGTGGGCTTCCCGAAACGAATATCCTAAATCTGCTTGCGAGACCCACTTTTGAATGCGGAAGCATCTTATTCACGCTCGCTTACATATCTGGAATCAATTTCCGATATCGATATCGATGATGATTCGATCACGATGTTGAGGCCTTATGACGAAGTCGGCGTGTCTGGCGAGATAACCAATCGCGTTCTCGGCCACTGGGGCACAACGGCTCCTTCGCCAATACGATTGCAATCAGGTCATCGTGCCCCTGACCAGACACCAATGACGCACTTGAGGTTAAATCTTTTAATTATTCATTGACCCTTTGAATAACGAAGGTCGTACCTTTTCATACGCATGCGTAGAACGCGATAATTTATAAGTGACGCGTTTACATCGTTTATCATCGGCGCTTAACTTTGGCTTCTACTTTGTATTGATCTGCAACGCGTCGCCGATAAACAATCCCGTCGGATTTTTCCTTGACATCATAAATTTAAAATGTCTTTATACGGGCACAGAAACATACTATTGCAATAATTTCTGTTTGCGATGCAGAAATAAAGAAAAATGATGTCATAAATATCGGTTTGGCATTCTCTGACAACTTCACATAAAAGATATAAAATTAATCTTTGAAAATAATATTTATAGATATTAAAACATAGCTACTGATTATTAGACTATAGATTATTAAACTATAGATCAAATGAAAATATCAAGCGATTCTGAAAAGACACTTTTTGATTTCGCAAAAAATACAATGAGTCACGAATAGTTGCCCGAGTTGTTCTTACGCTACCGCTAACCAGTTAACGTATATAATTGGCAATTTAGATGTTCAAGAAACCGTGTCCAATTCCTACAATCTTCCACTTCCGATAAAATCAGATTTCATGGTCGTGTATTCGCAGATTGCGACTTTATTTTGAATACTTTTATAAATACGTTCATCGGAGATCGCTTCTCTACGTAAACTTGGCTTTTACTTTCTGTAAATATACGGATGTAAAGCACATGCCTAATAAAGTGCGCGATTTGTCTTTCTGTACAATAAATTTTTAACGCGTAGGAGTTAAGGATAAAGCAGATTATATTAAAAAATGTCAGCAGTTATTGGACTCACCATCTGTTTGGTGACTTCAAAGCTCGCTGTAGTGTTATCACGCATCGACACCAGCGCTGGCGATGTATAGGAAGACGAATAGCCGACTTGCATGGAACCCAACGACACCGATAATGCAGCTAATATCTGCAAACAGATTACAAATCGCATGAAAAATGTATGAAGGTCTGAACGTGAACTTAGACTCTTTTATAGCACCTACTTATAAAATAAAAATCTCTTTAAATCTTAATCGAAAATCAATGAGTCAATTCTAAGCAGAATCATGAGGCTCGTAACTTGTTCTTGTAAGACTTATAGAACTTATGACCTGAGTTGTAATTCTATTCATTATAAGATGTACGGTTATTCGTAAATTCGTATCTACGATTTCTCACAAATCTTACGATTAGTAAGAAGCTATTTGTAAAGCTACTGCTAAATTTATAAGCATTTCAGTCATAAGTTCTTACAAGTCTTACGAGAATAAAGTTATGATTCTACATAGAATTGACCCATAAATGTATCGGAATAAATTCAATCGGTAAGATGGATTAGAAGTGTCAGTAGATACCGGAGTAAATACTAATTTCAAATCTGTCGCGCAGAAAAGAAATGTAGAAATTGTGAGAATATTATATATTTTTATCTCTCATTGTCGAGTATATTTCCTTTACACACAATTATTGTATATGTAGAATCTATTTTAAAATAGCAAAGAGTCGAGATCGATGCAATAATTTAATTCGTATTCGATCAATTGTACGATTTGCGTCATAGAAATCATGCCGAAAAAGATTGCGACATTCACGTAGAAAATTTTCTGTTTTCACAATCCTCGTATATTTAAATATGACTATAACATACAAAAAAATCTTAAGTATGATCAATAAAAATCATAGTACAACCAGCGAAGAAGATAATTTTCAATTGAAAAATTGTGTTTATGTTTTCAAGATTATTATAATTTAATTTTAAAAGAACCCTAAAACTAAAAAATCTTAATAATTAGCATCATTAAATGGAGTGCAAAATTACATAAATTCTGATATTATACATAACATTTATCAAGGATTATATCAAGATTATGTTTCTTCAAAATTATACATTTTTTATTTTGCCTTTATATGGGAAATAGCTATATCTATTCAGTTATTTATAGCAATAAAAAAATCTAAAGAACATAACAAAGACAAATTTTAATTAATTTTTTACCTGGGTAATTGTGCATTTTGCTGTAGGCGTGTTTACCGGCAATTCGATGTTTACATAAGTGTCCGCTCGCAGAAGAAGTTTCATGATTCCAGATAAATCGAGGAACCTATTGTGACACTATTTTCTAATTCCAATTGCAAACACGATTTTCCGATTAATGAAACTTTGGTATCAATCTAACGAATCATTTGTTCGATTCAAACAAACAGCATTGTTCTCCAACTATACGTGAAGATCATTACAATTTCGCGATAGGAACCAGAATCGTAAAATATCGAAAATTTCCGGATTGTTCCGAATATTATCCGAAATCAATAGGATAAACTGACAATAAACGAATTTATTTTGATTAAAGACTCTCTAATTCTAATAAAAAATCTGTCCGAATTATGGAGAATATCATTACTGCTTGTTTCGTCGAGTAACAATGGTAGATCGATTCTGAAAGTCCGTAACTCGAAAACTCGCGTTCTTATATCAGGGTTGTAATCTAGATGTCTCGGCAAACGTGATTGTGGAAGAAACCGAGTTTAAACCCTTCGAGAGTCCCAAACCGTGTTCGAGACGAGAGATGAGAACTCACTCCTATATCATCGATCGGATACCAATTGATTTGGCTGAATTGATAATAAAAAAAAATGGATATTGATCGCACACTGATGCGAGTAGAAGTTTTCGATGTCACAGTATAATACGAACTATTGACACTTGTGGACCGCGACGGTGATTTTATATAGAGAGCAATGCTGGGGGCCGGCCATCCCTTCCCCTCGCAAATCACGTCGTTGAAAAAACTTCGTAGATCACTACTCCCATATCAGATGATCGCAGATACCATCCATTTGATAAGACGCCTTCATTTCGTGCTTTCGAGACGATACGTGATTCAAATTTCGAACAAGGAGATGAAGAGGAGTATATGTATGTTTTAGCATAGATTTTTCTGGAGTAATTTTGAAATATGATGAAACTCTCATTCAAATAAAAATCATAGACCATAACGTCTCTAAAGCAACTTTTTTGATGCTGTCTTGTTTTTGAAAACATATTTCATTCATGTAAGAAAACAACTAATCGAACTTGAGTCCAAATGCATTCTCGAAATTCGAAATTCGAATGTTTTTATGGGAACACCTAAGTCGTTATAATTATTTCGAAATATATTAGGTGCGCAACTAAGTTCTCGCTGTTATTTTGATGCATTTTCATCAAAATAACAGCGAGAACTTAGTTGCGCACCTAATAGATATTTAATATAATTAAGCAAGTTATATAAATGTGATTTTTTTCTAGAATTTCATGAATTATGGACATGTAAAAAAATGATATGCCATTTTTCTGATACGTTTATAACCATACTGTTTTTCGATATTTAAGCTCAAATTTAATTGGTTTTACTGTATTCACGAAAATGTTACATCTATCTTATTACATCATGATTATATTTTCTGTATTCGCATTCTCCTTGAAAAATTTTCCACCGTTTTTAAATATTAATAAAATAGGAGCGACAATGCAAATCGTTTCTATTCAATCACAAATGTCGGTGGATTGCAAAAATATTATTTATTTAATTATTTAACCATTTGAAATATTTAAAAGTATCATAGAATAACTACAAAAACTATTATTAGAGACAAGTATGAAAATTCATAAATACATATTCGTATTTACACCTCACTTTTACCATAAATATGCACATTTATTGTATTTCTAATTTTATAATATATGTAATGTAAACTATGTATGCTAAGTGCATTTATCGATAAGATAAATATAAATCATCGAATCCCTTTATGCACTTAACATAATATATAATCTTTGTTTATATATACTATATTCTTTTAGTATATCGTGTTTGCTGTATCAATAAAGACTAGACATACAGACATACATAGTATATAATCTCTGTTTATATATACTGTATTCTTTTGATATATTGTGTTTGCTGTATCAATAATGACTAGACTGACGATAATAAAGAGTTTGTTAATACAGCATACATTGTGTATACTATATCAATAAAGACTTAAGTATTTTATTATTCATTCAGCTCGCTACTTAATGCAATAACAAAAACATTATTCTAAATATGTCTATCAATTCGACAATTAATATAAAAAATGAGTTATTTATTGTTTTTCTATTTCCGTTATGTCGACTAAAATAGAGAGAAAACAACAGCTAAAAACTGATGATATACAATATGTTTATTATAGGATATTATTATGTAGGATGTTCCTCGTTAAACACATATGATTTTTATATTTCGAATTTTTTAACTATTTTTTTCTTCATTCTAATGATATGTTGTAATAATCGTTCCGTTTAATACCTAAATTTTAATGACCTGATACAAATTTAAAACTGAAATTTAAAACATTTAATGAATTTCTCAATTTTCCAATTTTACAAGTAAATGTCGATCCATAATCATTTTTGCTTTTGTCTACACAGGAAATTATTTTTCTTTTAATTCATTATATTTCATTTCATATGTAAATTTAAATGTACCATTTTGCGCGCGCGATTATTAATTATTATAATTGATGCTGATATACTATTTTGATATAATATTTGCATTCATCATAGTCTATTAAATTTTAGCAAGACAACTTGATGAATACAGTAAATAATTACAGCTACAGTTACTTTTAATATATGCATAGCGGGAATACGATTGTTTATGTAATGAAGATTAATTATTGATTTCTTGCTCGATAAATGTTCATCGCTTTATGGCGTAAAACATTGTTTTATTATATAGTATTAATATATATTAATAGTATTTTTTCGTATTTTTTCATATGTTGCCTTTTTGTTTGACTGTATGAATATTAAATTAGTTATACGAATATGTAAATATAAATACGTGAATAACATTCTAATACATGCGAAGATACAATATAAAAACATAATGGCCATAATTTTAAGGATATGATTTAAGGACATGAAATGTTTCGAGACTTGAATATTTCATGAGGAATTCTAATTTTCGCACAGAATTGTTGATAATATTGTATGAATGTCATAGCAATGAATGATTATTGCACCACGTATTTTTGCATTTTTTTTCTACGTAGATAACTTTCATCTGTTTTTAATTACGAACAGTTCACGTAAATAAATTTATTTTCCGCGTAATACAAAATAATATAACAATTGAGAAATTTTGACGGCGCTCATGCTACCATCAGCCATGAATGTCAATGGCAACCTCAAAGAAAGTATAGTATTCAACGTTATATAAGGTTGCGATATTCGTTACAGGGTTGCGTCTGCTTTTCATTCATCCTTTCTTGTTCTTATACAATTATGCCGATCATTTCGATTGCGTAATAGATTTCGGCGCGCAATAAATTATACTCATATAATAAATTGTACTCATATAATAGAACAAAATATTTAATGTGTAAACGTTCCAATTCATATATGAAT
Source organism: Acromyrmex echinatior (assembly GCF_024713525.1). Classification (NCBI taxonomy): domain Eukaryota; kingdom Metazoa; phylum Arthropoda; class Insecta; order Hymenoptera; family Formicidae; genus Acromyrmex; species Acromyrmex echinatior. Next base: position 9,047,205 of record NC_141853.1, on the reverse strand, counting down.
ACTTCATTATTTTCACTACAGCAAAAATTATTCCAACTCCATATAAATATTTTTGAAAAAATGCTTTGAGTTTTCAGTATTAAATTTTTAATATATGAATATAAAAATTCAGTATAAACGCGAATAGATATATACAATTTTATTAATTAATAAAATAAAAGACTTTTGCATAATATACGTATAACAAGTAATGTGTTTTGCTAATTTATTCCGATATTAATTATTAAATAATAATTTATTAACTATTTTATGACTTATTGTAAAACACAAAGGAAAAACATGTATGTAATGTATTGCGAAGTAACTTTTATATAAAGATTTTTATATAAATAAGTAATTTTCAAGTAATATAAAAGTAATATAAAAATGTGATTTTTTTAGTTTTTAAAATTATAGTTTTTATACGAAGAATATTACGTAATAGAAATTACGTAATATTCTTCGTAATATTCTAAACATGTTGTAACATTGTAAATTTCATGAAGTAAATAAAGGATGATGCATCGTCGTCGGATCGTACATATGGTCATACTACTGTATGTCATGCGATCCTTAAGGATGTATTTGAATCATTTTTACAAATGTATTAATATTTATACTTTAAACAAACTATGTACGTACACTAAAAAAAAATTTCTAAATCTAAGTAATTTTTTTTTAATAGTTTCAAATAAACATTTCTTTATTATAAGTATATATTTATTTTTATTACATGTGTAAATGAAGATAATTTGGATAAAACGAAATGAGATCACTTTAAAACAGTTTTAAAAATAGGTCAAAGCTATTCTTCTTTTTTTGGCAATCAGTAAATAGCACGTAAAAGGCACGTGAAAGTGAAAAGCTAGGCACGTGAAAGTGTACAGCTATGCACGTATTAAGTAAACTTGACGTAAAGACTTGACGTTCTTTTACCATTTTTTATGACTATTTACTGACTGTCAGGGAGGCTAAGGATAGCTTCCACCCATTTTGACAGGTGTTTTAAAGCGATGTCATAATTTCGTTTTATTTAAATTGTCTTTATTTACAAACGGCATATAACAAAAATTAACGTATCATTTCTCGCTCATAACATCACGATTCAGTATGGCCACGGCGATTACTCAGAAGTCTTAAATCTAGCAGTTTATTCTCAAAGAAGTGATTTCTAATAGTAAAAAAGGAAGGAAGATCTTTAATCAGACATTTAAACATGAACATTTCATGATAATTGAATGTATTGTAATATTCTAACTGCAATTTAACCGCATTGGATGATTTATGAAATAGTAATGAAATACACTTGCTCTATATATATATATATATATATATATATATATATATATATATATATAGACAATATTATATGAACATATTATGAGTGAGGAACACGTGTGAGTTTCTTCATAAATTATTATTTGCACGTATTGCTTATGAGATTATTTTTCGTTTTCAACGTGTGATTTCGTAAAGGAGGGAGCACAGAATTTTGCGTTATATATAACGCATAATATATAAGAAAATTAACCAATCAGAATTTCTTCATTTCCTTTCTTTTCATGAAATAAAGAACTTATTGATTTTCTTATGCTTTCTATGTTATGCTTTCTATGTTATATAAAGGTTTATGTTGCGGCCTTAATTTTTTATTTTCGTTAATTGAAGTTACCTATATAATTGATAACATCCTGCCTTGCTGATTGAAATACACATTTCAAAACAGAACTCACAGAGTAAGCGGTGTTATATTATTGATCGGATTAACTGCAGTTATTTTTAATTTTATTTTTATTAATTTGTCTATAAAAGAAAAGTTGTGCATATTTTTTTATTTTAATCGATTTGGAATTGCTCAAAGATTCTAAGTATTGAAAAGAATTCCATGTAAATCTATGAAACATATATAACTTACCTGGGCGGCAAATCGTAACCATGATTGTTCGGGTTCCCTTTTAAACTCCAAGGATGGCAATGGTTCTTGCGAATCTTTCGGTACTTTCACGTCCGGGGGATCCATGAGAATGTTGATGCTTGAACTTTGTTCGCTCGGTAGTAGTGGATCTAGTTGCTTGTAATCGACGTCTTGATTTTTATTGAGTGGATCATAGATTCGCGACTTGTTTAAAGCCTTTTGATGATTGTTCCTCAAGTTCTCGGCATAGTAGTGATTGGATCCCTTGCCAGCGTCGCCAGAGAAATATCTTTTCTCGGTGATAAGGGCGGTCTGGCTGTTGAAGGGACTGGTGTTGGTCACGAGGGTGATGTTCGATGAACAGTCTAGGGTGGACCCAGAACTGGACGGCGAAGGTCTGATGACCGGGGAAACCCTCGGATATTTGGGTAAAACGCTGCGCTCCTGAAATATAGAATTATGATTTATTTTAACGATTTATCAGTTGAAGTGCATTTTTTGATCTGCATTTTTGAAATTGTGATGAGAGATAGATGGACGTTATCAAAATGATCATTTGATCAAACAGAAGAGAATATTGTTAGAACTTTTCTAACAAAAAAACATAGACAGAACTTTTCTAAGAAGAAATATATAATAAACGACAATAGGATCTTATACAGGACACGAAATTTGCTATTTTTGTTTAATATGGGAAAATAAAATTATAATAAAATTGTTACTGATTGCGATTAGATAAATAACGCAAGATTTCTCTACTTATTTCAATTTCAGTAAAATATATTTCGAACTTATTTTACAAAAATGAATGAAAATGTACGAGTTGAAACTGGAGATAACCGCTAGAGAGGAGTTAAACTGGATGTTACCAGACTGTTCCTCTTTGTGATAAAGTTTCACATATAATAAACAATTCATATTATAAAAAATATATTTTCAACCGAATTAATTCAAGTGTTATAAAAAAACCTACACTTTTTAAATATCAGAAAATATCAGATTTTTTTTTAAATATATCATATTTCGAAAATATCGAATACATTTAAGTTACATATTATTTTTAATTTTCTAATAATAGAATTTAATAATAAAAAATTGCAAAAATCTTTTATTATTTCTAACACATTTTATTCACGACACATTTATTTATCTATAACACAGAAATCACTTGGAAATTTTCAAAATTACCGATTACTTTCGCAAGAGGATGATAACAAATATGAAATCTGCATGAAATAAGATATATATTTATGAAAACTATACACCAAGAAAATCACCGAATATAAAGTAACAAGAACTGCAAGAAGAAAGAGCAAGTAAAAAACAAAATCGCGTTACCGATTGTCGAAGAATAAACGTCCGTTTAATGGCTTAGCTGTTCACTCGAAGGTATGAAACATCAAAGTTGGACTATTTATACTGTTTTCAAGAATCACTTTATCAAGAATTGCTATGAAAATATGCTAGTAGAGAGGGAGTCGAATCACATTGTAAGAAAAAAGTAGAGGGTGAATAACGCCAGCATGAGCAGGCAGAGCAAGAGAAATGAGCAAGCGAGAATGAGAAAGAAAGGAAAAAAGAATATGATTATCGAATGAACCAATGACGAAAAGTGATAAAGAACCAAGTGATGGTGCCGGGTCGGAGATTAGATGACTTTTTTACCCCTGAGTGATAACCCGTGTTGAACTTCATTACTAACAACGAGTACAGTACATTTGCGAATATTTCTGTTGACGCAAAACATTACATGATAAGAGGGTTCCGTTCGATCCTAAAGCCAAAATCTCGTAATTATCACAGTCTAGAATAAACAATCTTACGTAATAATCGAGCACCTATTTAAGAAACCGAAAAAGAGATGAATGTCTGTTCTTATTAATGTAAATCATCTGAATGATGATATTATTTGAGCAGAATTATTTTTAATTTTTGATTTTATGATTTCTTAACTTGATGAAAAGAAATCTCTAAATTTAATTTTTTTATTATTTTGTAAAATGTCAATAAAGTTTAATTATTAATTTTCCTACATAATAAAAACGAATGTGGTTTATATAAATCAAAACTTATGAAAAGAAGAGCATAAAAATCACCGCACAAGATAAGGTTTGTGATATTTAATTATCATTACATTAATAAAACATTAGACGTTTCGGCCACAATCTGGCCATCTTCAGTAAATTTACAATATTCTTAAAACGCAGAATTACATATATCTGACATTAAATTCAACCGTCGTGTAACTATGTATAAACATGTTCTTTCATCTTGTGAAGGTGCATCGTACAACAATGTTGCAGCGCCAATTATCATATTGAACAAGAACAAGAATTTCCAGATTCTAATTTAAAAAATTTTTTAACCTATCATTAATATCTTCTAGTCGAAATGTATGAGAATAGAATCGTTACCTTAAGGTTTAAGCAAAAGAATGATGAATCTTAAGTATATCCTTTACACAGATGGAAATTTGTCGTGACATTGTGTGTTATTATTTGTCATATCATATATGTTACCAGTATTTATATATATGTGTCAAAAGTTTAATGTCTTTTCTAAAGAAAAATCTCTCTCACATTTAATAAATATTATAATTCTAGAACAATCTAAACTTTTGACACATATATATAAATACTGGTAACATATACGATATGACAAATTTCCAACTGTGGATGGATATATAAAGGACTGAAAATTCATCATTTTTTTGCTGTAAAACAGGTAACGATTCTATTCTCATACATTTCGACTAGAAGATATTAATGATAGGTTAAAAAATTTTTTTAATTAGAATCTGGAAATTGTTGTTCTGCATAATTCGCAATATGACAATTGGCGCTGCAACATTGTTGTACGATGCACCTTCACAAGATGAAAGAACATGTTTATACATAGTTATATTACACGACGATTGAATTTAATGTCAGATATATGTAATTCTGCGTTTTAAGAATATTGTAAATTTGCTGAAGATGACCAGATTGTGGCCGAAACGTCTAATGTTTTATTAATGTAATGATAATTAAATATCACAAACAATATTTTGCGCGGTGGTTTTTATGCTCTTCTTTTCATAAACTTTCCGTCCATAATATGACAGTATAATCCTGTATCTGAGAGAGATGCATCACAAAAATATTTTTACGTCAATTAAAATTATTTATATCAGTACTTTTATATTTTTAAAGAAATTACACGCAAAATGAAGTCACTGCAATGATGTTTAATTTTAGCATCGAATTTACGTATTCTCTCTTAAAAATATATTATAAATACTTGGGTATAATGTAAAATTAATCGATTTGCACAATGTTTTTTTGCAATTTTTTCCCATCTTTTTTCTCTCTTTCTCTTCTTACTGTTTCTACATGATTGTATTCGTATCAAGTAGAAAAACACGTTATTCACAATCACAGTTCTTTGTCATTTTCCATCGAAATTTTGATGTGATTTCTAATAAGACCTAAGTTTTAGCATATTCTATCAGCGGTATAATACTAAGAATAAATCAGTGCGATAAAATCATTAAGTAGATACTCGAAATGTTGATTTGTGCCCCTTCTATTCTAGAAAAAAGGCGTTATTAAATTTTACAATGTCCGTCTTGAAGGCTGAACATTAAAGCGGAACATTGCATCGTACAACAATCAGTTGGATATAAAGATTGTCCTAGAAGTGAACTCTTGTCCAATTCAGCGTGAAGCATGATTATTCTTTGTATGAATGTGTGATGTGACGCTTCCTATTATATTGATATAACTATTGTGTCGAAAAATTGTCTGTTTATCTCGCAATTATCACGTGTCTCTTACATGCGAGGTAAAGTTCACATATATATGATATGAACTCTGACGTCTCGAAGCAAAACGAAGTGTTTGCTTTGACGTAATTATCGACTTGCTCTTTAGAATTCACTTTTGTGTGCTCTTGTATAAAAAAGTTCTAGTATGTTTATTATCAATTCACGAAAAAATATATGCGGATCATATCGCCTGTAATTATGATTAATAGTTTACAATATCGCATTCTTTAAAATATTGTTTAAAAGGTCAATACAATTTCATACACGATGAGCACATAGCATTTCCGATATAAATTATTGCGATTCCAAAATTATTTTTTTAAAATTGCAGCGCAAAAATCGAAATTACTTGGAAATTACTTGGAAATAGTAGCGCATAAATCGCAGATGTATTTTACAGTTAGTTAGATAGCGTAATTTTGCAATTTTAAACGACTTAGGGATGAATATGACTCTTTGCTCCAAGAGGGAAATGCCTTAAGGGATGCAAAACAAAAATTGAAACTAAATGAAACCTAACTTTGAAAATTACTTAACTTTGAAAGTAGCTTTGAAAATTTATTTATAATTTATATTGTAGTGATATATCAACGCTTTTAATAAAATGAAATATTTGGTGATATGATTTGATGATTAAATATGTGATAATATTCTTATAAAGAAAGTTTTTTGCCAATTTATTAAGTAAAAGATTTAATTATTATATTTTATTAGTTAGAGAAGAGAGAGAGAGAGAGAAAGAGAGAGAGAGAATTATAAAAAATTTTGTTAATGAGCAAAATATAGAAGAACAACATTCAATTATCTTTATATATATTTAACAACATTAGATCTGTCTTTCAAAGATGTAAGTAGTTCATTAGGGCAGTAATAATATATACGTGACTTTTCTAGATATATATATATATATATATATATATAAAAGTTTACAAATAAGGATTATGATTGTCAATATTTACGTATTATTTATTTTATTTCATTTGCTATCACATTTATAGGAAATAAAAATAAGATTTTAATATGTGTATTTATAACATGAATGTAGATTAATTAAGTATAGATTCTACATTTTGATTATCTTATCTCAATTATTCTTTCTAATAGCTTTTTTAAAAAATAAAATAAAAATAAAAGATACATGACAAGGGCAATAAATTTGGATCAAACGCAATATGCCAACATTCTTCTAATACACCAACGGACAGAAAAGATTTGATATTTGCATTTTGTATAACGTATTTGCCTGATTAAAAAAAAAATGACTTCTGTTTGTCCAATCAGAAAAAAATGTTTCATTTCAACTATGTGACTCTACCATGTAATTTTCATCAAGCAATCAAAAGTTAATCCTGACAAATTAGAAGGAACATTTCGTAACATGTGAAGTATATTACGTCGTAGACATCATATATGTATATAATTGTAATTGTATAGTATATATAGTATATATAATATACAGTTTGTATTGAGCATCAACTGAATTACAAAAACTAATGATTACTATTCTAAGTTTGATTTTAAGCAGCGACATGCATAATTCAATTTTCTTTTTTAATCGATCATACCGAGTGATAATATATGTTGCTCCGTTTGTGGAATCTTGATCAATTTTTCCTTAATTGTTCGCCGAAATTTGTTATATATATAATCTTTGTTTTTTCATTCTTGTGACTATACTTCACAAGAAATTCTTGTTTTTTTTTTTAAACATGAATATATATTTATTACAATATTCATTCAAGTTTCACATGTAATTGGCAATTAAAGATTTTCAATTAAGTTAATATATAATTAAAAATGGCTTCATCAAAACAACAAAAAATTACATATGAAAAATTTATTTTATCGATATTGAAAATTAAATGTCATTTGATGCAATTGATGGGAAATCATTTAGGCAACATAAATGTAAAAAGCGTTGTAAAAGGATATAAAAGATTCCATCTTTCAAAACTTAAAGTTTTTCTAGATGTCTTTTGAATATTTATTGTTTGAACTTTTTTCATAGATGTTTGAGTCCATAATTTCCGGATGATAACGGCGGAAAATTTTCCGAATGACCTTGAATGCGAATCTTCAACTACATTACGCAAAGCTCTGGTCGATAGCTCTTGGAGATGACTCTTTCTAAATTAGTCGTACAACCCACACGAAATATTTTTAGTGCTTTCCAATGTGAAGTCTTTCGTTGAATTAATATTATTTTTGTATCTTATAGACATCTGCCAAAGTACATTTTGTTCCATGTGATAGATGCTTCGTCATTTTGTTCATAGTATAAGAACGCGTATTTCTCTTTCTTGTGCTACCAATTGTCAGTATAGTGCTTTCGCAACATTATTTCAGAATCAATTAGATCAGAATCAATCAGAGTATTATGATAATAATTATGTAGTACAATAACATTTTTGGAAGTTTAAACATAAATATTATAAAATTATTAAATAATTTATTTTATTGTGAATTTTTTTATCGTGAATTTTTTCTTAAAATTTTTAAAAGCAATAATGTGTTAATATAGATTACATCTTACCGTTAAATCTAATAATTACGCTAACTGATCATATTTTATCATTTTTTTTGATTGAGTGTCGATTTGCTAAAGTTAATTCATCTTTAATTATAAAATAAATAAAATGAGTGGTGTTAAAATTATTTCAAAAATCTAGAGATTATGAATAACTACGAATGTCTAATGAAAATTATACCGAACTTTTAAAATAAAGTTTTATAAAATGGCATTAATTTTGAAGAGGATAAAATACATAGTTATATATGTTGAAAATAGCAAATTTGTATTAAATCGATTTCGCATTGACACAAGCACTATTTTAAAACTCATTATAGATATCATTGTAGACACTATAGATAATATCATTATAGATATAGATGATAATAATAAGTAAAGTCAGACAGTAACGATGATGATGATGATTCGTAAAATTTTCAATTTAATTTACGTCGCATAATGTATCATACGTGTTTTGATCATTTTCCGGAAATTATAACTTCATTTTTAATCCTTTGACACGCACATGATATGCTGCAATGCAACCACGTGAATAGAAGCGTGGGAGCGCAACATGCGCTTAGGAATCACATTGACGTGATGTTGAAAAGGTATGTCAAAAAATTACGCGAATAAAAATTATAACAAAAATAATATTGAATTGTACTTCTATACACGTATACTAAAATATGTAGATACATATATAAATTATGTTTGCTGTTATTCATGTAATTTTACACACTTGTTTCACAGTGGACTTTAGATTGCGTTATTGTTAATATTATCACTATTTGAGATATACATATTTTAGCTAAGATAAATCATCAAATGAAAGTTATATGATTGTTTTTTTCAAATGATTTAAAATTTAGATTGAAACATTTTACATTAAAAATTTTATTCAGATTGTGATATTTTAGAATTCATATTATGCATTGTATATTTAAAATATTGTTTTTTTTTTGTTTTAGGAAACAAAATCTTTAATATCTAAATTTGAATTAATAGAATAACATTTTATCTCGATATTTGCAATATGAAATGTAGGATCGTTATTATTTGTTGTAAAATTAAAATTTGTTAATAGAAATTATTATAGAAAGAGAAATAAAACGTTCGCAGTCATTTAAATCTGACAAATCCATGATTATCTTAATCCAAGATTGATCAAAAATTAATATTGAGCAATTTTTTTCATTGAAATTGTATGAAATTGTATGAAATAATTTATAAAGCTGAACATATACAAAAGTTTAAACTTAATTAAATATATATTTAAATCTATTATGACAGTTTCAATTCTCAATTTTGAGTGAAGCTCGTGATTCATTTTACGCTTCTCCCAGTGCGACTTAAGTAACACTGACAAATAAAAATATTTTGTGCTGGCATTGTCCTCTTAAAACAGTTCGTTGAGAAAAGTAGAAGAATAATGAATGCAATGAATAATAAGAATTAAAGTTTCAACACATCGCGCGGACGAGATCTTTCAATTTTGTTCATCATGAATTTCTTCGTCATTTCTTACATTCATATCAGAATTTTAACCTGAAACGTGTTCCAATTGACATTAATAATTAGTTCCAACTAATGAAATAATATTGAACTAATTGACTGCATGGACATCATGTTAAACGAGCCTTAAGAATTTAATTCCATCAAATAATTATATCAAATATATATATATATATATATATATATATATATATATATATATATCTATCGAAATTTTCTTTCTCTGTCGTTAAATCTTCTCGTTCGCGCGACGATACGAGTGGTAGCTGTCCTTGCTCTTTTGCAGTGAGCGAAATCATTTCCTTATTTTTTATGGAATGAAAAAACTGTTTTGGAACATTTTAGAACAATGATGGACGTACCGGCGGCGTAGAGACTTGCGACGGTTGTTGCTGATGCATTTTAGTGCTGCGTCCGTGAGACAATTAACGTGAAGATAAGTCGACTGCATTTCTCACGTCCTAATCGAAATATATTATTTCACGCATGGCGATATGGCGGAGTGAGAAGAATAGTATAAGATGATAGTGACGATAGTGCATTGCGGTATCTTGGCAGTCATTTGCTCGCGATTTATGGCATGTCGGTGCGTTATCGGGAGACGTGCAAATCCTATTATTATTTTCTATGTGAGAATATTTAAAAGTGCCGTAGAGTTACGGCGCACGTGAAATTGTAGTGCAATTCATCCGTGTTAGGAATGTCCCGTATATAAAGTGACCCAAACATGTCTCCTCAAGCATCAAGGGATGGGAAAAGAGAAAAGGTGTGACAAATTCTATCTAATAAAAGTGACCATTGATGTCGTATAATGTCTTACATGCCGAAACATCTGTGATGTGATAGGTTTAGATGATATTCTTAATTTATAAAATATAATGATATCAAGTCGTTTTACGTGCAATATTTCTTATATCGTGAAATGAAACTCGGGCAAACGTATAGAAGAATGCAGACTGATGGATTTAACATGAAGTTTCGTTTGTTTCAGGAATTATTTCTTTCTCTCTCTCTCTCTCTCCCTCCCTCCCCCCTCTCTTTCTCTCTTTCTTTTGATGCATATTTTCAAACACATGATTAGTTTGTGGCTGCCGTGTTATTATTGACTTTACGTATTTTTATATGTATTTATCTTCATAGATAAGCGAAACTTGTTTCTCATGAATATTCAGAGGAGAGACAACAATAAATTATTCATTTGAGTCTGAAATCGATTTGAAATCTTTTTGACTGTTAAATGGATTGTCATTATTGTTCTCTATTTCTATTCATTACAGAAGATTAATTACAGTCAATTATAATTTATGCATACAATTATTTTGACAATCGCGCTTATCTTGGAGTTATGAATTTTCGTTTATCGAGCAGTATTTCATTACTCATATTGCACATATTCATATTCTCTCCTTAATGTTGATACATCCACAGAGTATTTCATAAATGCATGTCAATATTTTATAGGAAATAAATCTATACAGTAAAATAAGTAAAAAAAATGTTATATGAGCATATGTCCTACATACCTTAATTTTTAAGTTATGGGTGATTAAAGAAAATGTTTAAAGAAATGCTCGCCTGTGCATCAACACGTTACTATATATTTTAGCACATCTCGACGTTAGCTAATGAATATAAGCAATATTCATCAATAAATCGGACACAAAAAGTCGATACCTTATGTTGACGAGTTACTGTTTTAAATACTGTTCTAAGGCTGGGGTGTTCCACCTTTTGGTAAACTTCAGCTCACTGTCTTACTCTCTTACTCCTTTATGTTCTTATTCTTTTACTCTTTTGTTTATCCAATAGGTAAATTACCTCACATTTATCTAAAAATGGAATAATCAACTCTAAAAGCAACAAATGGTAATGTACACTTATGCTGAAATGACTGACATGCATTTGATGTGCCTATAACCATTCATGCACGAGGATGCTCCGTCTCATTTCATCTTAAAGTAAGAACATTCCTAAACATTCCTGCCTTCGCAAATCGATAGATAAGACGAGGTGGACCATCTCACGACATGGCAACTACGATCTCCTTTGATCTCAGTTCATTAACGTTTTATTTTTAGGGCCATTTAAAATTTATTGTGTACTCTACGCCAATAATGTAGATGATCTGCGAGAAAGAATACGGAATGGATTTGAGACTATTCGAAGAATATTTAGTATTTTTGAACGAGGGACTTAATGCTAAGGCGTGAAGTAAATGACGTGTATTGACGCATGAGGTGAACACTTCGAATATTTTCTTTAATCGTCCATAACTTGAAAATAAGATGTGTAGAACATATGATGTTTTTTACTTATTTTAGTGTATAGATTTACTTCCTAAAGTATTGACGTTCATTTATGAAACATCCTATATATACTGGCGTTGACATAACAGTGTTAGCCCCTTTATCTGTGGCGCAGCAACCCGTCTTACATTCGAGTAGAACGTTCATCGCGCTCGGTTTATACCGATAAATCGACACGCAAGAATAGATACAGTACTGAACACGTTGTAAGCCGAGTCGGTAATACATTCACCGCATTTTATCGACTATCTTATGATTGTTATTTTGCAATAATATTTAAATAAACAATATCTTATTTGCACGATGTTTTCAGTGTTTTGGATTTATATGAATAAAGATTTATTATACATCTCGTACGTAAAATAATTATTGCATTTTTTTTCATACTTTAATTTAATTTTACTTATTCAAAAAATGCATGTTAATTTGAAATCAAATTCAATTACCAAAAAAAAAAACAATTTTAAATGTATTTATTTAAATGTATTTATTTAAATATCTATGGATTAAAATAAAATAAAAATATAACTGCGACAAATTGTGATTTGGAAAGAATTCGTCAAATTATTATTATATATCGTTTCCGTTTTGAGCTGTATTTGGATGATTAAAATCTCAAAGAAAAAAAAATCTCAATAGGTTCTCCAAAACACTATATATACATCATACTTCCTGCATTCACTCGATCCTTCAATCCTGACTTGAGTGCATCAGACCTTCGGTGACATTCGGATTGATTAATTCTTTTTTTTTTCTTTATTCAAAACGAACGAACGTCTGTGTGCGACATCTCGTATATATACATTTTATTATCCACAACAGGATATATCTGCAGGTTTTCCGGTCGTCCTTGATATTTCAGACATATTGGCGCATAGTCACGGTAGATCGCGAAGCGAATTTTAATTTGCCTACGCTTTAACGTTATCTTAATTCTTGCCTACCTTGAGCCGGAGTATCGGTCAATAGTATAGTATGCGAAAATTAGATACATGTTTGAAAAACGATAACGCTTTATAGCCGGCTCTTGTCTGTCGACATGCACATCGCACCACGTGAAACGTGGGAACGGGATCCGAGCAGTTTCGAGAGTTAATGATAAAGTCGGATTTTTTTTTCATCGTCAAATGATTTATTGATGCTTTCTATCAACATTACAAATGTGTGTAAGATGAAAAAAAAATGAAAGGAACTCGGAAAGAGTATCGATATTTTCATTATAATATTTTAATTAATTATATTTTCAGTACTTTATAATAAAATATTACATTGATCTTTAGACTCAATCAATTAAAATAATAAGATGTGAATAAACAATTTTTAATATTCGCTAATTTATAAACTTATTTTTAGTTTAGGGAAAAATTTACGAATAAGTAAATAAAAGTTCTTGATAACTGTATGATTTATACTTGTGTGACTATTTCAATCGTTTTTAATTAAACAAAACGTAACAACTTTAGTTAATAATTACATTTTTGTTTGTTATCATCGAATATATATAAATATGAAAAGAATTACATAAAAAATGAAAAACTTAAAAAATTGTAATTTTTACAAATATTGTTTGATTTATTGTTTTTTCCTTTCGGATACTTTTGTTATCGATACTTCTTTTCCGATACAAATGTATTATGAATACACATCTTCCAAATAAGTCAGGTATCGATATTTTTCGCTCGATATCCTGATCCTGAGGTAGATAAACACTGAGCCATCCAGAAGGTGATCTATGAACACAACGATAGATTATTCAATTCCAACAGAGAGTTCGAGATCTTTCTGATGAATGATGATTGTTCTGCGGAATATCAATGTTGATGCTGCTACAACAAGAACAGATCTGGGCAATTATTTACAGCACGAAATAAAAAACGTTTCAAACTTTATCATTTTAAATTTTAACTATAAAAGAAACTATAAATCATATATATATATATATATATATATACACACAATACATTATTAAAAATAAATTGTATTAAAATATAAAAAAATTATAATATGTAAATTTACGTATATATATATACATAAAAAAATTATTCTAATTTATTTTATATAATATTACATAAAACAATGAATTCCTTCAAAAAAATAATTACTACAACACCCATTAATATACCATTGTTATTATATAAAATTTTAATTAGTAATTACTTATTAATAATTTTTTTCTTCAATCAGGAAATTAGTTTTAAGAAATTATTTCTCAATAGATTCATTGAAATGTAAAGAGATTATTTGATCAAAGATTAAATAACGAAGGTATATCCATTTGAATACATGCAATCACATTAATCAAATGAGATTTTATCTTAATAGCGAAAAGATTTTTATTTACGCAAAGCCCAGGACTGATCAATGTATTTGATCAGATTCAATCTAACTTAATTATTTCATTAGGACATTTCTCGAAAATCAGCCGGAATTTAGTTTGGCAGGCCCGCGTTTATCTTTCTTGATAAAATGCGTCGACGCAAAGAATCATATTGCATCTATTTTTAAACCATTCGATATACAGGATGTTCGAATTCAAATATGGTTGATATGAGATAATGTATTTCCGATTTGACTTATCAAAAAAAAGTCGCTAATAAAAAAGGACAGAAGAAGACATGACATTTCTTGTCTTCTTCCACTTTTCCCACTTCTAGAAGAGAAGCGAGCAGAAACAACGTTTTTCTCACTTTTCTCTTATCTCCGATAAAATCAAATGTTCACACGATCCGCGATACTTTCAGGAATTTCCTCGTTCATTCGTTCATTCCGTTACGTAACTTCTTGTGGACTACGCGCACCTGTACCCTGGAAAGGTGCATAATCGACGCAATTTTTTTTTTATTCCATCGTTTCGACGGGACAGTATCAATAACGCACGTCAGCCAGCTGCACGTGTAACCGATTATTTTGATTATTTATTTTTACGACTTGTTTCCTTTTTTTCTTTTTTTTTTTTGCGTGATCTTTCATGCATAAATGAGATCTATCTTGCGTCTCGGCCGAAATACGGCGCAAATATTACGTTGTTTCTTCGAAGTGAACAATTTACTATGGTCTCGTCCAATCTTATGCGCCGGTTGCGCGCGCACAGCGATCGATATTTTCGCGAGACGTAAGAGCTGCATACGAATGTCGATCGTCCAGCGATCAGGAAAATCATCGCGAGCTATATATATGAAATAGCCGTGGATTCAGGCGAAACCCACAATGAAGTTTCGCGCGAGCTGCGGCTTTGGTTGCCTCCTGTAAAGCCTTTCCCCGAGGGGACCGAAACCGGTATGGTTTCGGCGAGTTTGGACGAGCCACGAAGATGAATTCGTTCGCGTCGTGTACGGAACAGTTTCATGCTCCTTCGATACTCGCTTACATCGAAAATCGGATGCAATCAAATTATATACATATATACACAGAAATCTGTCTGTTCATGCTTTCCTCCGGCATTTTGTAACGAGATGGAACGACAGTTCGATTGATAACAATTCGATGTGCTTTTTTTTTACAAGAGAGCCCGTGCTGTTTTAAGATCGATTTGAATGATACCTAAAATCTTAACGTTTTTTTTTTTTCATTGCGAAAGCACGTAATGTAACGTAGCGCGATTTCGTGATCGAGAAGATCATTATAAGCCGTGACTTTCCGAGCCAACATGCGATTCCCTCGTTAAATATAGAAGCTACAGTCGGGAATTGCAGACACGAGACGATAAGAACAACGCAGGGAGAGATCAAGATCGAGAATGTGCGAATCGAAATAAATGCGATAAATTAATCATGATAACAATTCGATATCGCGACTTTTACGCATCGAGATACGAGGCGGCAAAATTTTAGACCTTTCTCTTTGTGAAAAATGAAGAAGACATAAAGAATTACTGTGGGACCAAAATACGAGGGAAAAATTCGCGCTACCTAGTTTCACAATTATATTAACGTGTAAAAAACTACAATATTTTGCAATATTTCGCTCTCTTTTATAATCCATTCCTACGTTCCTTAAATTGAAAAAAAAAATGTCACTGTTTGCGACTCAACAGTTTGTCGTCTGCGATTTACATCCGTTTCCACTAATGATAGTTTAACTTTAATTTCGGTTCAATTAACTTTTCGTCTTTTTCTAGCAATTAGAGAAAGATAAAAAATAACTTTTAATTAAATTTCATTGATGGAAACGAGATGTAAAGAGATTGAAAATTTAACCAAAGTTAGGCAATATAAGAGAAAGGGGAATAAAAGAAAGAAAAAAAGAGAGAGACAGAGAGAAAAGTGATGCAAGGAGAGGAAAGAAAGACAGGTCAGGAAAAGAGAGTCGCGGCCGGAAAGTCGAGGAAAAAAAATGCACTGTAAAGGCGGCAGACGCCTGCTGCCGGTGCAATGGAAATTTCCACTGGGTTAAGGGTGGGGAAGGCAGGAGGAGACGGAGAACGGGAAAGAGAGAGAGCGAGAGAGAGAGAGAGAGAGAGAGAGAGAGAGAGAGAGAGAGAGAGAGCGAATGAGTGAGTGAGTGAATGAGTGACGAGGGTGACCGTCGGGTGCGCCGGAGAGAAGGATGGCGACGGCGGCGGCCGGCTCGCGGCTCCTGCCGTGGAAACCGGACGCGGTTTGCCACGGAGAGAAACCTAGATGAGAACAGGAGAGGCGGCGCCGGGAGTGCGCGGTCTCCGCCACCCGGTGGATACCCGAGCCGGCGGCGTGGAGTCTTACCTTCGTTTTCGCGAAGGGCGGCAGACATAAGGGCCATGGCTGCATCATCTGTCTCCTTTGGAAGCCGGGCATCCTGTCGTCGCGTAGGTACTGTCGTCAGTAGGGGGGAAGGGGGAAGAATTGACGAGGACCAACTGTGCGGCTTTTCACACTCTCTCGCGTCTCTCGCGGGCAAGTGTCCGACGGATCCGCGGCCTGTGTGTCTCTAAACGATCAGCTGCTGGGTGTCGTCGTTGAGACTCTCCGCCGATGTCGTCGCCGATGTCGTCGTCGTCGTCGTCGTCGTCGTCGTCGTTGTCGTCGAGACTTGGTCTGGTATTGGCGCGAGCCTTTAAGTTGGCCGTGGGTTATCAGCCTCTTATCTCGTCAAATAGAATTACTTCCAGCTGCTCCGGTTGGGCTTGCGTCTTCGGGTCTGCCCCTGACGAGCGACGCCGATGAGATATACGAGTGGCCGTCGGCTAGGTCGTGGCGCGGCTCCTCTCTCTCGTCAATGCGCGACCGGCGCGTGCAGTGCGCCTTGATCGGTCGGCGCGGTGGACGCGTGCGTGGGTGACTACGTACGCAGGTGCGCGCGTATGTGTATTATACGTGCGTGCATGCGTTACTCCGTATACTTATTTGTTTGCGCGCGCACGTCGCAGCCGATCACACGTGGCTCTGTTATGAGAGCGGGCAGGGTGACAGAACGTCGTCGTCGTCGTCGTCGTCGTCGTCGTCGTCGTCGTCGTCGTCGTCGTCGTCGTCGTCGTCGTCGTCGTCGTCGTCGTCGTCGTCGTCGTCGTCGTCGTCGTCGTCGTCGTCGTCGTCGTCGTCGTCGTCGTCGTCGTCGTCGTCGTCGTCGTCGTCGTCGTCGTCAGCGGCTGACAGCAGCTGCGACCGATTGAAACGCGCTTTCTTTCCGCGCGCCTTCGATCGATCGCGTTCGATTACCGTATATCGCGTCTACGTAGTCGTGGCACTCCGCGTGCGTGCGTAGATGGTTGATCGATCGGGTGGTTTTGGTTGGATGAATGTGTGCGTGCGTTGGTGCGTCGCCGGATAAGAAAGCCGGGTGTGCGAAACGTTGACGTGGTGTTACGCACCCTCGAGAGACGTCAAGACGTGACGCAAGGAACGATCGGAGCCTAAATGAGAACCGTTCTCGCGGGCTCGCTACCTGTCTCCGTGATTCACCACCTCCACCGCACCACTACGCCGGCTCCGTGTCGCGGATATAGTAACGCCGCGGCTCGCTTCTGTTGCTCCCCGTCTACGAATTCGTTCGGAAAGCTACCAGGGAAAGGGGTCCCACTACGTGAGGAAATTCCTTTTCACTAAATAAAAAAATATTGGATTCCTTATCTCTCGCGACCGCAAAATTCTTCTTTTTACACGTCGCCCGTCGGTGGCCTTATGTCGATGACGTGCGACTTCTCCTCGATGTGTTTAAACAACGAGAATTCCTGATGATTTGTCGCTGGAGAACGGGTTCAAGAATCTCGATTTATCCTCTGTTTTTTTTTCTTTCTCCCTCTCTCTCTCTCTCTTTCTCTCTCTCCACCGGTGTATTGATGTCTCCAAAATGTGCCGTTTTGTTGTCGTTTATATCTCGTGTCAATTTTCTCAATCGTCCAGTCGTTACGCTCCTATGGCTCGGTTGACATGGAAAAGTCTGGTATTACGTGTGTTTTGGGGAACTTTGCTAATCGGTTCGGGAGGTTTGTCTCTTATACACACCGCTGCGAACATAAACCACGCCTCTTTTGCGCGTCCGTAGGGGGAACGCGTTTTCGCGCGGTACGCGGCGTCGCGTCGCGGCGCTGCGCGGAGCGGTGCGACGCGAGGCGACGCGAAGCGACGCGACGGAGCTGTAACACGCCGCGCGCGATTTTATCAGATCTCTGCGAGGCCTCGGTGTTACCCACGCTCTTCGTTCCGAGTGCTTTGGCGCCGCGCTGTGTTGCATCAGAACTTGATCATCTAAATGTAACTGGTTAGATATTAAATCAGCGCCCGAAAGTTTCTTCCTGTCTTCTTTCTTTTTATTGCGTCTCTTTTTCTTTAAATCGCAAAATGTGTTTGTCCACAATCCAAACTTCTGTTGCGTTCTATAGTAAACAATGGGCAATTTTTCTGGAGAACAATACATTATAAATTATAAAAGCACATTGAGAGAGATGAATAGATGTTAACGCGTTCTTATAGACTGATTTGTTTCAAGCTGTCAGTACTCAACTTTCAAAGGAATTCTCGCTATAGTTCATATTCTTTATTTTAAATGGTTTTATTTTTATTTTCTAAAATTTGCATAATTTTCCATGTTTTTATTTTTAGTAACTTCTTCATTGGCTCTTTTCGATTTTGTACTTAATAAACTTGGTAGGTAATCTCTCCATCTACACTGATTCCGAACCGATATCATAATGGTTTAATTTTTACCAATTATTTATATTGTTATAAAACGCGAAAAAGATTCGAACTGAGTTTTTTAAAATCTTATTAGCATCTCGAAATGACTAAATTTTTGTAATTAATTATTAAATATCAAATATATGTATTAGGGAAATATTAATTTCATGATGTATATATTATATACAATTTTTGTATCTCTATTATTATCGGAATTGAAAATATTTTTTTTTTAATGAATATTATAAAATGTTGATTTTAAATCATTCACTGCTAAATTTTCCATGTTTTGGTCCCCGATTTGTCACTATCAGTATGTTTGATTTCAATAATAACTAAATGGAACAATTATTTTTTAATGAGTATTCTTTATCATTTCATAAAAGAACATTTGTATTTATATTAATTGTATCATGAAAAATATATTTCATGTTATTACGTTCAAAGTTCACACATTAGTAAGTCGTACATTTTTTCACAGATATATGTATCTATATATATTTTTCGCGATATTACAAAACATTTTTATATATGAAAAAGAAGTTTAAAAATTAAAAGATTATAATTGATCTAATTATTTTGATCTAATATTTCTTACAAAAAATTAAATTAAAAATTAAAAATTTTTTAAATTTTGTATTGTAAAATTATTGATTGTGTGACATTTAATTAATTACATATTTACTTATAATACTACAAAAGAGACAGCATTTTATCTATCAATGTAAGACTGTAACAATTTTTTTTTTTGCTAAAGATTTAAAATTTAGCAAAACAGAAAAGAAATGGGATAAAAAGATTTCCGAGTGTTACTACGTTTAATAATTTTATAATGAACATAATAGAGAGAGTTATACATTTATAACATTAATTACAATAATGTACATGCTTGTCAACTATTAATAAGATCTTTTTGCAACGTATATCATTTCATCAGCGCCCGCGTCATTTAACATTCTCACATGATAATTTGTGGGACAAGTTGCACCGATCTCTCACATTTATCCCATTTGCACCTAATGTATTATATATTAATAGATATCGATCTGTTTGAAAGTTGCGCTATTCATTGTGTATAATATGCATTTCCCGGCGTTTGAAGCGTTCAACTTGAAAATAAATTCAAAATAAATATATTCCTCCACATAATTCCAAACCTTGGTATTTCTTTATTTGTATATTTTATCCCTGATACTAGATTATTAAAAGAAAAGATACCATACTCTTAATATTTTTTGTTCTTCTAGTTGAAAACAATTTTTTAAATACATAAAGACTTTACAGTAAGAAAATAATATAATCAGTTAACAAATTAAATAACTCATTTTTCTATTTTCTTTAAACGATAATAAATGAAAAAGACAAACTTTTTAAACATGTATAATTAATCATGTGCAATGTGCTTCAGTCTAAAATGTAGACTGATATAAAAGGTATAGATAGTACATAAGTCAGTTATTTACAAGTTTTAAAATTGAAGGATTGTATCGTTAAAACACATAGTGAACCGATGAGACATGGATCGAACGACATTTGTATCCATTGCTCATCGAGGTAGGTTCAAACGGCGCAGTCTCGGCCGTCCATGGAAGGTTCGAGAGACGTTCGACCTCGTTCCACCATATATGTTAGTAGCCAGTCAGTCCTGTCTCCGTACACGCCTGTCAGCACGTACGCTTCACATCCCTGCTGTGGAAGTCTCGTATCGTCTCTTCCTCTTACCTCTCTGACCGCAGATCCTTTTACACGCTCGCGTATACAACAGCAGTACGCATTCAGCGAATAATGCTGAAGGATAGACGATTCCTTTAATGTCTAGCACATTTTTAATTTGATACTGCTTTTGTTGAATCCATATCAGCTTTCTATATCTAGCTCTTATCAGTCGTACGTATATCTATTGCGCGTGCTAATATTTAAATTTATTAGTCATTTGATTTATCAAAAGATACTGATAAGAAAAACTTGGAAGTTATAGTCTCTTGTAATCACCTTTTCTATCTAAGTATTACTTCCTAGTTACTTCCTAGCGAGTACTTAAGAATAGCCACAGACATTGAACTATTGCGGTACGTGTCTTCAGCATGATGTGTCGCTTAATTCTTAGCAGTCCAGTTAGAGAGTCTATGGTTGTTATTCTCAGCGTTTAGTCGTTAGTAAAAGCAATTCTTAACTGTAAGTGAAAAAGCTATTAATTAGAAAAACAACTTTGAAATCTTATTGATAAACATTTCAGCAATAAAAGCTCTTATATTTTATATACATATACGTATATAAATTATGTATATAAAATAAAAGAATAATATTTACGTTATATGTATTATTATAAATATTGCAGATGATTCATTATATACGTTTCGTTGCAATAAAAGAGCTTTTATAATATATGATTTTTTTCCATTTTAATTACACGTGCATCATTTTTATCTTTTTTTCTTAACATAAATATAAATATGTATATATATTTATATATATGTATAGTATATAAATAAAATAATATAAATAATATAAATAAATTTGTTATAAATTTTATATACATAATATAATATATAAATTTTTTATATGTATTATATTTAAATACTATAATTTTTTTCTCTTACTCATATTATCAGAGTGAGAGAGAGAGATCAATGTTTTTTTTTATTAAAATTATAGATTAAATGCTACATCTTTGTAAAATATGAACTTTGCACCATTATCATACTGATATAATATTTCAGGTATTTTTTTTCCTGAAATTTTTATGTACCAAATTTTATCTGATAGCAATATGAACTTTCGCGTGAATTTTATTGACGAATGTAAAAGAGAATATGTCAATATTTACTGCTACATAGATTATATATGATTTTAATGATTATATATGATTATAATAATTATATAAAAGTATGATTTTTACGCTATGATTTACGTATAATATTATATACGCTATACGTGTTAAATATATAGCGTAATTTAGGAATATGTGTAAATATTATTTCTAATGATATTTTTTATTAAAAAATAAATTTTTTAAAACAATTTTCTTTCTTTCAAGATTCTTGTATTAGCTATCAAATTAAAATTTTGATAAAGTGAATTCTTTGAAATTAAATTAAAAATATATTTTGGTTATGATATATTTTTACGCTTCTGAAGTATAACCTAAATGAATGATTAATTACAAATGTCATTCATAGCAAGTGTGCACAATCAGTAACTTTTTATTCAAGTAAAAAATAAGTATAGTTTTCGGTCACTGTATTAAGACATTTGCTAATATTTGCTAACATTTATAACTTGATTTTTTTTAATTTGTTGTTCAATCATTTACTCCAAGATTTTTGCTTCAATTTTTTGAGAACTTATAAGTTATCGATAAACGCATAGATATATTTATGAAGCTCTTATGCTGTTCCTTGATGCACCGTTATCTTTTATATTTATCGCAATTTCAATAATCTTCCTTGTGATTCCATGAATGATGCGATTTATCACCATGTATATGAAAGTAATCGATTGATGTTTTATCGGCAATAATGCACGTTATTTCCTGTCTAAGAATATATAATAGTCATCATGTCTCTTATTTCCGTTTCTATCAATGTAGATTAACTTTAATTAATTTATTTTTTATCCTTTTCTAATTCTTAGAACTAGAAAAAATTAACGACTGAAGAATTAAACCAAGATTGTTATATTTAACAGGAAATAGCGTGCATTGCTACCAATAAAAGATCAATCGATTACTTTCCGTATCATTCGCAGAATCACAAAGCGGAAGGAAGATTATTGAAATTGCAATCAATACGAAAAATAGTGATGCATCAAGGATCATCACAAGATACTAGCAGAATTTGAGGCAAGTTTATGGCCTGCATAAATTCTGATCGATGATGCTTGAAAAAAGAAAGTGATTGGGCTGACCGATAATTCACGTATCGTATATTGTCTATGCAAACTAGCAATGTAACTGTTGTTTGCAGTTTCGCAATTTGCACATCAGTTTTATCATTAAATAAATAGAAGCTATTTATATCGATGAAAAGATTATTTTATTGATTATAACTATTACTATAATACGGTATATTAAGGAATTTGCAATTTGAATTGTCATTGACTTGTCAATCAAATATTAAAATTAAATATTGAAGATTGAAGTTCTAACGCAGAATAACCAACTTGAGTTTGTCGAAGAATATAGTTTTTCTTGCTATATTATGCACATAGTATTCTATATATTTACATATTCTATTATTTAGAATATTATTTTATTGCGATTTATATCGAATACGTTGATGTATCACTGCGAGCAGTGATGTTCTTTCTAGTGACGCGATTTCTTTTATATTAATAAGAACGAGGGCTTTCAACTGTGAGAACGTCGATCAAAGGTCTTCAAACGACTGCACCCACTCCACTTTTGGAACGATTCCATTCAAAGAATACATCTCACTTTAATTAATTTCATGTGCGATTCGTATATCACACTGCAACACGTCACATTTTAAATGCCATGAGTTTGTCGAACGCGTGTTTCAATGAAATCTTATTAAATGCATTATTTCACAACTTTCTACGATGTCATATATTAATATCGTAAAATTTGTGTAAAAAAATTTAAAAGAAATGTAGCAAGAAAATTAGCTGTCATTTAAAAAAAAACGGAGCATGAGAATAATTATAAAATTGTTAATTAATTGAAACATTATAAATAATAACTATGATTGAAAAGCTATAACTATGATTAAAAGAAACAGCAAAAAAATATTAAAAATTTATGAAGAATTCTATTGTACATGATGTACGTGAATATTATTATATTGATGGATTGCATATTACAATGGAACTTATTTAGTATACAAAGTTCTGGTTCAGATTTTGGTTTTAGGAAAGGATGGCGTTCAGATTTGATAATTCCAACTTGTAATAATGGCTGCACGCATAGAACAGAAACACATTGGAACATTTTATAAGCGATAAATTGGTCTATTGCTGGATAATAAAAAGAGTATCATTGACAACGCTTAGATATATTTTTTTATGACACTCAAGTCATAAGATTAAATATCTATAATCAAATTATATTTCTACAATAGAAGCACAAGAAATAATTTAGATGTTTTCGCAAAAAAAAATATGAAAAATATTAATACAAAAATGCGACTGCACGTAAAAAAAATTACATGTGCAAAAAAATACATTTGTAAAAAAAATTACTTATTTTAAAAAGTAGCGTTTGAAAATTTAGATATAGATGTCACATATGAATTTGATATATCGAAAATATTTGTCAAAATATTTTATACAAAAATCTTACCATTTTCTTAAAATAACCAAAAGTCTGGATAAAATTAAATCCTCCTAAGATCTATCTACGCTATAGAATTGAAAATTTCGGAATCGTATCGCAAAAACTTTCCTTGTATACATTAGCGAGAAACGAACAAACGCGGTCTATTTCTTTGTTGTTACTACTGCATACAAAGCACACTATGCAAAACACACTTCTAAGGTAACCACGACGTATCCCGATAAGGTATTCATATTCATACGTTTTACATTTCACACTTTTAAACGCATTTACGTCAGCTCCATTTGCGCATTGATGATCCTAATTTGTAATGCTTTGGTAAGTAATTATTTCGGCAAGTTAGCATACATATGAGATACATCCAAAGTTAGTCACTTTCTTTTTTTATAAATTCTTATGTAGAAATCATTTGATTTGAATAAAATTTTATTGGTTTGTAAAACAAACAAATGCAATTTTGTACCTTTTCGTTTCAGGTTAACATTTAGATTTAAAAAATTGACTATTATATATCTATTATAATATTGCAATATTAAATGTTTGTGATATTATTGATTACAAATTTAGATTCATTTCAATTAAAATTTTATTTATACATCTACAATTATACATATTGTTTTTATACCTTATTATAATAATATTAAATTTTTGAAAGAATGTATTTTGATGACTTTTATCAAGAAATTTCTTAAAAAGCTTTTCTTTCGTATATAATTCTTTGTTCCTTTAGCCACAATGGAATATTCTCCTCTTTATCTATTTAAAGTAGTTGATGCGAAAATGCGTTTAGTAATCTTTTCTAACAACTTCAAACGATGAGTTCTATCGGTAAGTTTCCTATATTGTTCCCGCGAGGACGAAGGTCAGGAATAAGCGCGCATAACCAGAAAGTGCGTAGATCGTTTTAAGTTGGCATTGGCAAAGAGTCAGTATTCCCTTCAGTTAATGCAATTATATATACGGTATCACTTAAAAGATCTGAAGAAATTGATTGACTTAAAGTAGTACTTCTCTCAAATGGTTCCTTTGTTTACAATAATAAAAAATATCTTATTACTATTTAATTTATATTCGAAAATTTGCATATGTGAAATTCAAGAAGGCTGTATTCTCATCACATATTTATATGTTGAGAGCGGGATTTGTTTCGAATTATTGTTTTAATACGAATTTACAGCTAAAAGATAAAAATGCCAGCTAAGATTGCGAAAAGTTATTGACGTAATAAAATAAAAAATTGCACAAAAAATTATATGTCAGATTAAAATATATACAAATAGACAAACAGTCGAAATTACATATTTTTATAATGAAACTATTAATTGTGAGTCAACTTTTGTTAATCTGGAAAATTTCCGTTATACAAAATATTATGTATTTTGATCATTGTAAAATTAAATATACCTACTTCAGTATATAGAATGTAATGAAATTTACATAATCTAACTGAAACATAAGTGATTTCTCGTGTAAGAATAGCTCAAGTGCAAAACAAAGCATTTCGTTTCTGAATATATAATAAATTTCTATTCTCAATAGTTCAGAACGTTATACAACAAGATAAACAAGATGTACAATGAAAAAAAAAACTCTTCTCAAGTATATATCACTTGTGGGTACACGCGTTTATCGTCATAAGCTGCAAGGTGTTAGTATCTCGTTTGCATATGTTGACTAAAGTTATTGAAAGATGCAAAACACTTTATTGAATATGCGCGGTCTGTGCTATTCTGAGTTAGTTGAATATCAATTCGCTGCATAAATTATTTTTTGTTCCGATTATTCGTTAGTGCAATAGCAAACCTGTCTATGATAAATATTGTCATATGAGTTTCAATTAATTTATCAGATGTCACATATAAAGCAAGACGCAGTTAGAAAAAAATAATTATCTTATTAATAACATTATCTCTTTAATAACATTCATTCTCCTATTGTAATACCTTAGAGTCCACGATGATGCACAAATCGTTATGTGAAAAATAATTTTATATTTATATTTTTTTAATGAAATAATACTTATAGCATTATTATTGCTAAATCTGGCTGATTTCTACAAGATGCCATCATACTTGTCACGCATTTTTTTTCCAGTTATATTTTTGAGGTAATTTCTTGCCTAACGAATTGTCGAATGGAATTGCATCTATTTTAGAAAATTCTTAAATAATAAATATCTCGATATTCAATATAATATTTTAATATATGAAGTCAAAAATTGAAATGTCTTCATATGAAGTCTGCTTTTTGATATTTGATCTTTGAAGTGCAATAGAGCCTGCTAATTCTATATAATTCTCAGATAATAATTTGCATTTGCATCGCGTCTGTCGCGTGTAGTTCTCACGTTATCCAATGTTTACTTATTTCAAAGCGTAACGTTGACTCGCGTATGTCTCTCTTTCTCTCATCTTTATCTGCGAAGTTCGAGCTATGTCGATGTCACGTTGTTATCAAGGCGATACTCGTGAACTTGACCCATGCTGTACCGTTCGCGACTTCTTGGCGTGAGGATCGGGCCGTAAATTTACAAATGCTCGCACGTGCATCACGCGTATTGCGCTCGCACGCGTCGCTCGTGCGATCGGGCACCGCGCCGTTCCACCGTTATGCGTACGCTCGCATCTTTTTCTCTCGACGCGATCTCCTCGGCGTTGTATATCATGGCCGAATCACGATTGATCAGGGTTAACTGACGGGTCGACTGACGTTATTAACGTCCAAGGAAAAGTACGTGGTACAGATTTTGAGAAACTCTCTCTCTATTATGGCGTAAAAACGCTAGAGTATGCACTTGTGCATCATAAAGTCCTTTTAAGGAAAACGAAAATTTTTATAGCCATCTATAATGTTGTTAGCAATTAAGTTTATCCTAGTGAAAAAAATTTCTTATATTTTATATTTTTCAAATTTTATAGATTTTAAATTTGTGCAAAAAAAATTTCTGCAAAAATACCTTAAACTTTTTCAGATTTTGTAAGTTTTTTTTCAGAAATTATATAATGAAAAATCTTGGAAGTTTTTTTAGAATATTTCGAAATTTATATATACATACACAAAGAATTCTAAAAAAGATCTCTAGATTTTCTTTAGCATTTTTTTAAAATATTCTAATTTAGATAAAAAATCTGAGAAATTTTTTTTTAATAGTAATAAAATTATATGAAAATTCTAAAAAATTATACAAAAAATTAAAAAAAAATGTTTACCAGATAATGATAAGAGATTTGTTGAAATTTTGAAATAATTTAATAATTCATATATTGTGAAAAAGCAGCTTATTAATCACGGATCTTTGTAATTCAAATTATATTTTTTGATTATAACTTAATCAGAAATAGGAGTTTTATCAGTACTTTTCCAGAAACATTACATTATTTTACGTAACGATTTCATACTTTTCACTTGAGCACGAATGATGGAAAATATCTGTCCGTGAAAATTAGGGCAATTTGTTCGTTCACGCTTGGTCGATATTGCGACAAATCGGGAAACAAAGACGATAATTTCTGTCTCTAAGAAGAGCTGTGACGCAAAACAAACTAACTCGGTTATTAGCACCATAAAAATTTGTGTGTGATAATTCTCGATTCTTTCGTCGATAGAAAATCAAAGTTGCTGAAACATTCAAGAGCAGCGACTAGTTAAATTATAAAATAATATCTAATATTATCAAATAATAATTCTTAAATATACTACACTTATAAGCAATTTTGGCCTTTCCCTTTATAAAAGTTTTATGCAATTTCTTCTTAAGAAAATAAAATCGAATTGATTATTCTTCATAATAATGACTTGAGCACGAAAATAACTTTCATGAACACTCATTTTCTTGTAGAGAAGGCTTCAATAAAGCTATATCGCAAACCTAAAAATAAAGTTTTCCGTGCTTCTCATTGATTGATTGTTCCATAGTTAGACCAAGCGTAATCCCATCAATTCAAAGGCCATTCCGACTCGATGAGCACATGGCAATTAATTAATCGAAGCAAGGAGCTTTTCTTGAACATTCGAATGATTAATACGTGCCATTAGTACGTACGATAAGTATCGATAAGAATCGGCTATTTCGTAATACGTATTTCCATAACGTATATACAGAAACAGCAATGAACACGGCTCATCCACGTCGTTCGATAAGTTATTCCAGGGAGGCGGCTCTCGATTTATTTCAACCTTGCAACTCTATTCGCGACTATACAGAATTGATGCAATTATCCGTGACGAAATAGCCGTCATTGCCGTGAAAGCGCGATTGTTACATTATTATTAAATTCGCGTTTGGTCGAGCGTATTTCCTGATGTACTTGAGAATATTTTCCCGATGATAAGGCGGTGATCTCGTTGTTCTCGTAACAGGAAAAGAAGGCTGATAATTGGCTGACATTTATGTACAAGTAATTAAAACAACACTCCATGATACAGACGGTGATCACGTTAAAATTTCCGCGCCGACATATTCGCAGTTTAACTCAACATATTGTGATCATTTGATCGTCATCCCCGTTGATAATGATATCGTGCGGATTAAAGAACCACGCCATGCTTACAATGAGCGCTTGATGGAACGGAATCGTACAATAACGCCCTTGTTATATCGCGAGCGACGCGAGCTTTTAATATGGTAAATGCAAACAGATACACGTGATCTTTTATATCTCGTCTTATATTGATCTAGAATTAATAAATCTTAGTCATTAAGAATTTTCAAAATTTGATTAGACATTTTGTTGTTGGCGTTTTAAAATTAATATCAATCGTAATTAAAATTAATTATATTTAAAAGGATACTTTATAATAACGTCAATTTATAATAATGTTTTATCTTTTCTATTATATATAAAAATAGGTTGACATTGTATTTGTCAATATTTGATAATTCCATCAAGTATCAATACTTAATAAGTACTTATTGATAATAATATAATCGAATAATCAGTATCAGCGCAAATTGATGGAGTCAAAAACATCTGTTGTAATGTATCTGATAATTGTAGGATATTATATATAGTTTGATAATATTAATTATTTGCATTAAATGATATTTTTAGCGGTTTTATTTAGTCACAGAAAATGGTAAAGAAAATACCGATATGTCTGATGGAAAAATAGTAAATAATTTTAATTTTGACTGATGTATCGAACTTAAATTAAATCTCCAATTGTTTTCATAATGAATTGATTACAATTGCTTAATGCCGACGTAACGTCCGTGAATACATTTTAATGAAATATGAGTGCACACGAAACGATTTTCGTTTCCTTCGCCAGTTGTAATTTAGACTTTTTCTGTAACATTGTTATCTATATATGTAGGAATGACACAATGAGATGTTATCAAAGTAAAAACATTGATAAATGAAAACTACAAAAGAGATCGTGTTAATATATCACATGATTTATTGCATATGTTTATATAATTTAGAAAGTGTCGTGCACAAGTAGAGTCAAAGGGCCAAAATGATTGTTGATGAAATGAAACGCTTCGCGTATGCAACCTGATTTAATCAAAATATATTGGCAGGCATTACGTCAGAGTAATACGATTGAAGTAAATTTATCATGACGCAACAGACTACTTGCACGCTCAAAACAATGTAAGATTTAATAATGTCGATAAGCTTGGAAAATTCCAAGAGATCCCTGAATTATCCGACGCAATAGGATGAAGAATATACTGGATATATAACTATTAACTACACTATAATCATTCAAGTAGAACATCATTGTGTAAAATCTCAGGAACGTAACATTAGTTTTTTAATATATCTTTAATGTAGTACATTTTCTTATCAGGATCCTGTGATATAATAAAACTTCAAAATCACGAATTCATAAATTAAATTAACTCCCAGCAGTATGAAGGAAATTATGTCAAATTGCTTACTGCGTATCAGAATTGTATGTAAATACTGAAACAAGTTCTCAACATATCAGATGTTCGTAAAGTACATCTTCGCAAAGAAGATTCTCCTTCATGCAAAAAGTTAAATTAAGACTTTGCCTGTTCAATGGATTTTATGTTTTATCGTGTGCGCCATGCAGTATTATATAAAATATATTTAATATAATTAAATAAAAATGCATTCTCATGAGTAAACTGTGTTGAATAATGCATTTTTATTTTACATTACTATTTAACTATTTTTGCTTCTTAAAATTTTATTCTATAGATGACTTTTATTTTTTACAAGCATTAAAAAAAATAGCGTTAATCATCAATAATTATTATAGTAGTCAATGTATTAAAAAATAACGACTGCCTTTGTGTGTGTGTGTGTGTGTGTGAAATTTTCTGTAAGCGAATAACTTTATATTTTTTAATATATAATTATATTTGGTATTAAAAATTTAAATCTGAAAACCAATCACCCCCGATTCACACCTTCTATGGATGTGCAGCCCTGAGTCGAACAATTACATATGTTTGTGCTTATCATGTCAATCGTCCTCGCCGACGTCTTCGTTCGCCGCGATTAATTGGCCCAATGGCTTGCTTAGATCTGGGGGCGCGTCCAGCATATTGCTCCGATCCCCCGGAGGGGGTCAATGAGAAAAGGGCATTCATCACATCTCTTTGTCTCTCTCTTTCTTTCTCGCATCCTCTCTACAGCGATCATCGTGAGTTAATCGATGAAGCGCCAGCAGACGCCAAGATAACGACGGAAATTTCTTTCTCGTCAATCGAGGTCTTGATTGAGTTGTATTGATATAAACAAATACACTGTTGACTTGACGAACTCACGCAAGAAAACAAATCTATGTAAAGTTAAAGGTAGGTCATGATTTTTTCTCTCTCATTTTTTAAAGAAACTCTATACACAGAAAAAAACTTTTTGTTATTCCGTGCAGATGTTTATTGTAAACAAATGGGAAAGGATTAGAAGAAAATAATATTTGTTCCGATGTAAGAACGAATGATAGCTATCTACTTTTTGACGAATGATATTGTTAGAACTGAACGCTTTAGAGACGTATAATAATTTTAAAGCAACAATATTAGACAAAGAAAATAATTATTGATTTAAAAAAAATATTAGTTAATTCAACCAAATGCGGCGGTTACGGGCTGTCAAGCAAATATTTGTTAATTCAAATAAATAACATATTTTAAATTACAAGATTTTGTTGACCATTCTTGTATATTTAACTTGAATCTGAAGACGCAATAGTGGCTCGGCGCTAAGCGCGTGCAGCAACACTGCCATGGCTACTTTATGTGAACCGGCGAGTTGCGAAGGATCGATACATAAATACTTGAATTTAAAAAATTACTACGAGCTAAATTACTGCGAGCTACGCATTTAATCAAGTTAAACAAACTTTTTTTTCTTGCACCCAGAGAAAGATTTCTTCGATTTAAAGAAACGTTTCTTTGCTATACGATTAAAAAAAAAATTTCTGTGATTTATGAATTCATAAATCAATCATTTCTTTCATTTCTTTAAAAATCAAATAAATTTTATTTGATTAAAAAAAATAATGTTTAAATCAAAGAAATGACGTTCATAAATCAAAGAAATTTTTTTTTTAACCGTATAGCAAAGAAACGTTTCTTTAAATCGAAGAAATCTTTTCTCTGGGTGCAGTACAGGAATCTAATAAAAGCACAAGAAATATTTTAATATGATTGTATATGCAGTGAAACTTCCATGATTTCTACTACGCGAGGCTGTGAGAAGTTAGAGAAGTTCTCCCCATTCTTACATTAAGGGCGGAACATTAAAAAGAAACAGCATATAAGCTGGATTCGGGGAGACACTATTAACGCTATTTGTGTCATTCTATCTTTATCGTCCATTAAATGTAAAACAAGGATAATATGACACAAACAGCGTTAATAGCGCGCTCACCGAACACAGCTATAGTGAGAACGTTTGCACAGATGCCAACGCAACATAATCTATTTTAATACTGACAATTTTTATACACGGCGTCATATACATATATGGAAAGGTAAATGAAGAATTACAGATTATTGAAGTTAGAGAAGTTCCACGGTACATATATTATTTGATATATATTGACATATTGAAAAGTGTATACATATGCATATCTTGAGATAACCAGATTATTTCACAAAAATATGATCAAAACTGGATAAGAAGAGAAGTCTATAAGAGAAAACGATCATGAATTCAGCATTTGCAATGCATGTATGTTATAGTGCACGCAATTTTATTCAGTGTTATATGTTTTGTTGTATGCACAAATGTCTGATTATGCCTTTTATGATTTCTTATGCTTTCTCATTTTTCTTGTGTCTTCTCCGATACACGTGCAACTTCGGATGGCTAGGCATTTATGTTCCCGTGCATGGTGAAAGTATCTTCTTCCACTATGTTCCCGTGTATACTTTATTTTGTCTAGAACTATCGTATTTTGTCACGATGGACGTTTCTCTATATATTTGCGACATATCGGATCGTTAGCAATATCTATAATTATACATGAGAGAGAGAGAGAGAGAGAGAGAGAGAGAGAGAGAGAGAGAGAGAGAGAAAGAGATAATTATGTGATTAGACACATTAGATGTTAGCTAAATCCGTGGAATTTTACCAGATACGCTGAAAAATTGTATTAACACGAACAATGTCAGATGATACTCGATATCGCTTTGAACGGCAAATATTGTGAGATCTCTCAATTAGAATGACTATTTTGTAATTGGAACAGTCGGGAGAGAAAATTAGATTAATTAGATTTTCAAATAATAGTAAGATTTTTCCAAGAAAGTAAGATTACGAATCTTTTCTTTTTTTGCAGATCCATAGCTTTATGGCTTTATGGTCGGTATTCACAATTGATTCTTATATTTAAGAATCTATCTTAAATACAGCCTTAAAATATCACAATAAAATCAAATTAGCATCTTAAGATCGTTACTCAGAGACAATCTTTAATAAAACAGACGTAATTATAAATAAAAACAGACGTAAATACCAACTTTTGAATCTATTCACAAAATTTAAAGCTGTATTCATGCGTAGATGTATGATTTAGAGACTTGTAAGAGAATTTATAAATGTATGAAATAAAAACTTATTTTTCTATAAATCTATAATTATAGAAACTATCAATTAACATTATTTAAATAATGTTAGGCAAATAATGTCATTCATTGTAATAATCATTTTTTATTATTATAAGCGTTTGATATATTTATTTATTTGTTAGTTGACATGTTGGAACTGTTGATTATTTTGTCAATCATAAAATTATCCAATTTATATATAATAGATATATTTTTCGATTTAACTTGTATAGGAAATAAACAGAACAACGCAGTACTCTATGTTATGTATATAAATTATCGACGTTTCACACATTCTGCGTTTTATCGCGTCTATTTGTTTATACATTAGGTGTACTTATCGTCGAATATTTAGCGTATACAAGCAGAAATAAATGATTCATGATTTGTATTTTTAGCATTCGATTTTTGAATCTATATGTTTTTATTATCTACAACATGAATAATTTGTTTTCAAGTAGCCACATTTGATGAATATTGAATCATGTTTAGCTACGTAGTAAGAAGACCGCAGATCACTACTTTGCACGTTTATCTCTTCAGCATCATTGTGATAAATGTCCTTTTAATTCTTGATATTTCGAGGAGTAAAAAAAGAGTGTCTCTTTTTCTCCCTTGTGTTCTCCAGTATTCTTCCGTTCATCACGGAATGTCTGGTTTGTGCGCGATTATGTTGCGTTTTTGCTGAACGAGCACGTTTATGTCTCACGGAAACAATTTTGATAAGGGATAAACGTGATACCATGCAAAAATCTCACGTATAAGACGTAATACATAGCGACAAATCACAAAGTACGTAATTATTCGTTCAGCGCAAAAATTACTATTCCTATATACAGTTTTATTTCTTTATTATGCTAACTTAACACTAACAGTGTTTAAAAAATGAAAAGAAAGGAATTCAAAAAGAATATTTAAAATGAATGTGTAATGTAAATAATGTTTTCCTAAAAACTTAAAAATCTTCCATTTTATAGAATTCTTTTGTAAAAAATAAGAAGTTCGAATAAATAATAATAAATATATATGTATTATATTTATATATATATATTTTATATATATGTATATATATATATATATATATATATATATAATAAACGTATAATGCATACATTTTTCCATAAAAAATTTTCGTTTTATGTATTCTCGATATTTGAGTATAGTATTGTATAATTAAATTTTACCTCTTTACTTCTTTATGATTAATTATATGTTATTTGCTTAAAAATTTATATTTACCTTAATAAATATCAAGTTGCTTGCAAAAGGGTAAAATAAAAACTTTTAAAGTAAAAACTTTATTTTATTTTTGTATATCAGATGTGAAAATATAGCAAAATTTGAGAGTAATGTAAATGATGATGATACACTTAAAGAGCCATAACATTATCATCACAATTTAAGTGGCGAACAAAGTGCGTTTATTATGTTTAGCAATTAAGCTTTTAATGGCAACATGTCTCTGCACAAATTTTTTTATCTTTAATCTTTATGATGTACATAAAAAATTCATTGAAGAATTTTCTAAAGTAATTTTTCCATGATCGTCTGTTTCACTCTTGTAAGTGTTACAAATTACCATTCCTCAATTATTGCTTTCGTATGCGAGGACGCATCATATCACTCAGAGGTGACCTAATTTTAGCAGACACATTTTATCACCTTTTATGTTAAAAATTATTATCTATATTTCTCATTAATTTTTAACCACTTTCGGACATTTTTACCTGTGCGCCATTATAATTATCGTTTTTGTAATATTTTATGATGATATGATATTCTCTCTTAAACATAAATTGAAATACAAGATTTAAACATTTATTTTACCAATTTAAACACTTATTCGATTCATTATTTGAATGATTGTTCCTTTGGAATTCTATTATTATTATTTTACAATTAATTTATTTATAATACATTAGAAAAAAATTAACTCTTATTCTCTACATTTTGTGTGTATGTATGTGTGTATTTCCGCATAAAAAATTCTTTTTAAAGTTAGATAGAATTAAATTATAAAATAGGAATTTCCTACAATTTAAAATGTACAAAAGTTTTATTTGTTTTTAATTTCTTTCTTCAATTAATCTTCTTTCTTCTTTAATTACTTTTTAATAATCTTTAAAATATCTTTAATTTATATATTACTGGAAGGTTATAACAGTCGAACTGGAGTAGCATTAGCATTATTTAGATTTCGATACGTTTCAATTATTTTTCATGTTAATCACAAAGACATTAAATACGAAGATTTAAGATTATAAAAGATGGTCTGCTCTTTCTCTCTCTCTCTCTCTCTCTCTCTCTCTCTCTCTCTCTCTCTCTCTCTTCTATCTGATATTTTTATCAAGAAAAAAATTACTTCAAATTTTCTAAGAAACTATGACATATACAAACTTCCCGCGCTGTGAAGGACATTTTACGTAAATACTGATAATTATCAAAGTCTATTTTTAAATTTTCAGATGCCTGTCTACGATGTCAGGCAGAAAGTAAAAAGGAAGTTTATGGCCGGCAAGACTGCGTGGTCGTTTGGGGCGAGTGCAACCACTCGTTTCATTACTGCTGCATGTCGCTTTGGGTCAAACAAAACAATCGTTGCCCATTGTGTCAGCAAGAGTGGTCTATCCAACGAATGGGAAAGTAATTCTTGCGTATGCTAGTAACTAATTTCATTGCAGCTTTTAATTTTTTTGCAATTATTGCCAATTAATCAGAATGGATCATGAAAAAAAGCTGTCACTCGTTGTAATGCATCCTAATGAGTCTCGAGTTTATTTTCTTTTTCGGGAATCTTCGAAAGTGATAATCAAAGTCATTTAATATCTTAGGCTAGAATTATTTTATTATAATATAATAATGATTAATAAATATGTACTTGTATATAAAATATGTGAATGATTTTTGAAGCTTGCAAATTATAAAGTTATTGTATTTCTTCTTCTCTAAAAATTATTTTCTTTTCCTGATATATATATTTAAATATTATTGTCAAATAATAATTGTTCTTTTATTATACATAATTTATTATTTTATTAAGATTTTTTTTGTTTAATTAAATTAATATTTAACGTTAAATTTTGATTTTGGTAATTATCTACATATATCTAATAATTGTAAACGTAGCTTTAAGTTTCAAATGACCTATAAATCCTAAATGTTTATTTTATTAAGATAAGTTTAAATTATAGTGGAAATAATGATGGAAATGCTTTAACTAACTTTTTCTATATTTTTATCTCGAATTTTGTAGAACTTTTTTTTTCGTTATGATTTTGTTTATATATATATATATATATAAAATATTACGAAATATATAAAATTCGCAAAAATAATATTTCGTATCGAAGTACCGTGCGCCGTCGTGTGGATTTAATTTCGATGTTCGAGCAAACGTACTCTGAAAACGTTGCCACACACAAACATTACATAAGAAATATTTTTTTTTATCTTGCGTAGGCACTGCGGAAAAAGTAAATAGTGAGTTATCAAAAGTCGGTGTCAATAATGTAAAATTATTACAAATACGCAATTAGAAATTTCCTGTTACGAAAAAATTGAAATCAATAAGTTTGTCTTTTACGTTAATACAATACTTTACCAATTCCTTGTCTTCTATTTCAGAATAAGTAATCGGTAAGTAACGAAAGTCATATAAGAAGCAGAAAAACATTGTTATGTTACCCGCATACGCAGCGACTTGAAAGTATTTAGGTTGATAACATGCGCCATATCACGATTTAAGCAATTGCGATGACATTGCTTAAATTCTGCTCAATCATTCTATTTTGTCTGATGTAAAGGCATCATATTTCCCGATTCGTCAAATGTAAAATTCTATTCATTCCAGAAGTTCTTAAATGGTAATTGTATTTATGAAATGTGATACATCCTTAATTATTAAAATCTTCCGCAGATAAAGGTAGGAATTGTTATTGCTTGTTTCTCTTTATTTTTTTCTTCGAAATGTGTAATCTTTTTATACATTGGAAAAAACTAATCGATAAAATTAGAATATTAAAAACCTTGAGGGAAAGATAAAAAAGAAAAATAACTTCTCTGAAATACGTTCACTGTAATAAGTAGCAATTAACAATAAGATATATATATATATATATATATGAGACAAGTATCCAGATAGTGACTGGTACATTCCATATATTTTCCGTGCAAGTTTTTTTAGCAATAGAAATGTATCTTAAAAGATAATCAAATTAATTCAGGATTCAAAAGATATCAGCCATTCTTAAATCATTAAAAAAGCTCATAATCTGCACGAAATTGCTACAAATTGTAAAAATGCACGTATCGTAGCATTAATTAAATTAATGGCATACGTTGCGTGCGATAGTAAATTTGTAGAATTACTGATAATCGCGGGGTAAAATGTTAAATATTTATTAATGTGTGTATATCATAACTAGACATCTTTAACGACACAATCTATCGACGATTTTGTTCGGTAATAAAAATTTATGATTCGGGCGACATAGTGACTGTGCGTTGATGTCTCTTGATAGAAAGCGACGAGGTCAACGAGCTAGAAGTAACAGTCCGACCTTTCTTTTCAGTTTAATTCGAATGTAGAATCGATTCTTCGATTCGCAATTACTTGTACAGATTCTTAGATGCGTAGATTTACAGTTGCGCGAATTGATGAAATACACTGATATAATTAATAGTATCGCATCCATTCAAAAGTAACTCAACAAAAAAAGAACATGATTTGTTATTATCATAAATGAATTAAATAAATATTATCCTATCAATAATCAAAAGTGAATTTATAAAAAAATCATTAAAATGGCAATTCAAAAAGGTGATTTTACAAAAAAAGTTATTAAAATTTCACGACTCAAAAAGGCGATGTCTTTAGTTTTGAAACAAAATGACAAATAATATTTAATCACGCTAAGAATACACTCTTTTTGCTATACTATAATATTACTTGATCAATAATTTTCTATCAAATTGAAACATAGTATTTTTCTGTTTCTGTGAAATTTAATTTTTTAAGTTGTGTCACTTTTAAAATAAGAATTATTAAATGTTAATTAAAATATTAGAATTTTAAAAAGAAGAAGAAAAATAGAAAGGAATTCGCGTAACATAACAGTACATGGTTTAAGTAACATGTCATTACCAATTTTATTTTTTATTACAGCTTTTACAATACGTAAAATTAGACATCTTGGTTTTCTAGAACTTGCCCTCCTTTCTAAAATGTCCTCGAACGCGTATTCGCAAGTTTTTTAAATATATTCGAAGTTTTTCTTACCTAGAAAGTGCAAATTTATTTTGCATCGCTTATTACAATGCTTATTTTCGTTTCATTTACATATATATTATACGTTTTAATTTTTTTACTTAAAAATAAACGAAAGCAAAGAACAATATCTTAATTTTTTTGGTACATGGAAGATTCTTGATAAAATTCTAAAGAATTCCGTATATTATGTTCATCAAATGCAATTTTCATGTGCAATATGATCTGATGGGATTATAAGATCACGAGCTATCTTGCGGATTCCGCGAAAGCTGAGGCGATCGTACGAAGAAGAAACGTACTCTCATGTAATATAACACGACGAGCGACGACAATGACGTCATTAACCGCCCATCCCTGTCGGAGGCGTGTTCATTCTATCACTGAGCCAAAATTCTGCAAGAAGTACTGGGAGTTAAGCACGCGAGACTTCGCTTTTCTGAGAAGTTCTCAACCTAACTCTAACCGATCATTATAGCTTCAAAGAAACGATAATAATAAGTATAATGACGACGAGGTCGTCTGTACTGGCGCCGTTTCGCCTTTCTATGACGCGATTGGTCGAGCCTCCAGACGAGCCCCCACGTGACGACACGTGACGCGAACGAAACGGAATAGCGAATACAGAGCGAATAATATGGTGATGACCTTCGGATAAGACTTAAGAAATAGCGTTACGTATGGTGTAACCCGTACAAGCGTGCGTAGTTGGTTAGCATTGCGCGATACGTCGATCATTTTTACGCTGATGAGTTAAATTTGTTATGCTTACTCATTCAGAAGTACATAAAAGTACATTTGGAGCAAACAATTGTCTATAATAATGAATTTTTAAAGATGGCTAGTATTCTCGATTTTAATTCTATTAAACTTGTTTTATAAATAACTAAATATAAATTATTTAATTTAAGAAATACAAGAAATACATATATATAAGGAAACATTATTTATTTGAATCGATTTCAATTTTCAGTAAGTGTTCAGAAATAAGTTTAAGTTTGTAGTCAAGAAATTTAACTTAATTTTATATATGATTTATGTACGATTCGTTTTCTTAAAATATTAATTTAAACTACATCAAAATTAAATTATAAATTAGAATTATTTCAAAATATCTAATATTTTATATTTAAAGTTATACAAATAGAAAATACGTATTAATTCTTTATGTTCTCGAGGTACATACAACATCTGCTTTGAAAATTCATAACTTTGCATGTTTAGAAATAAATAATATCGAAATATGTTATGTTACATTTTAAAGCTCAAGTCTTAAGAAAAAAATTCTACCTATTAAAAATTTATATTTCATCCTTTTATGAAAAAAAAATGTATAGTAGATTATATAAAATGTAAAGCAAAATGTAAAGGGAAATGCACTGAAAATTAAAAAAAAATTTTTTCTTTTATACTAAATAAATATCTTATTAATTATTAATTAAAATTATAAAGTTTAATTATCAAAAACTACTTTAGCAATAATTTTCGATATATATGTATATATATATATATATATATATATATATATATATATAATATTAATAACTTTTAAATATTATATGAAATAAAACTGAGGACCTAAAGGATTAAATTCAATAAAAAAACTGATATCTATTATTGAAAACGTATATAAGAAAAGGTAATTAATTTTTTTTGTATGACAGTTTTAATTTATACTTATCGAGAGGATAAGTTTTGTGCCGGACTATAATTCATAATTTGTATTTGAGATTGTTTGACTAGAGTGATACGTATTTGTTTTATCAAAACATACAACTGGTTTAAAAAAAAGTTCTCCTAAATATAAATCTACATCTATTTTTAATGACGCATACGTAACTAAACATAAAACATCATGTGCACGTTACCCGTGAGCAGTAGCAAAGGACAGCGGAGCGATTCCGTTTCGGTATGAGCGATTAGTTCGCGATTTCCGCATATAATGCCGCGTGACTGCAAAGGCCGAACACGCGATTACGCTACTTATATATTTTTTTTTCGAAAATCACCGTTCTTCCATCCGCTACGGTAAAGAGATTAGTTTGGACGGGGGAGGCATTGATTCACTCTTACATAAAATTTCATATATATTATTCCTGTCTATCATTAATGTATTATTCTTCTAGATTCAAGGTCGCGCTTATGCAAACAGCAAATCGCTCAATCAATTCTCAACTAGAGTCGATATCATCGTTGATGCGCGTACTATATATTTTATCGTGTAATATCTCAATCATAATCATCTCTAGCCACGCGACAGGGTCAAGTATGACACTATATCTTTGTACATATATTTGAACCTTGATCTTTTGCTCGAGTTTATTGGCTTTTCCAATTCTTTAGTTATTGCGGACCAGTCGAATATTCTTCTACATAAAGACCAACGCAGTTACCGTTCAATTCATATCCTGGTACAGAATTTTTACATTACTGTAACATTATTGTTACATTACTGTTTTATTCGATTCTGTGTGTGAGTTTAATCACAGAATTGCAACTGCAAAGTCAAAATGTAACGATAAAATTATATCTTTGCATGTTCTTTAAGGGAACATATACTTATAATATTAACGAATATCAATCTGTACTGGCATTATAATTACAAGATATTTAATGAGGCAAATTAGATTCCATATAAAATTTTATAATTACAAAATTACAATTTATGGAACTTCTGTGCTCTTGTTCACTTCGCTCATATCTTTGATGTGGAAGGTAGCGAGCCTTTAAATAATCGTTTATTTCGCAGACGAACGATCAACTTCATGCATCAAGTTTGATGTTTTTTCAGCATCATGAAAATCGCTGTAGACTTGAATCACTAGATTGCACCGTTTAGGACCGGTTTTATCAATGTCGGTTAACAACCACGGCTCAGCGAAATCCTTCTGCACCTGTGATACGGCCGGAGAAGCAGTCAAGTTAAACGCAGAGTTAATCAATATCGTTGAAACCGGTCCTGTATAACTTTCGCGAATACGAATAGGAATGTTCAAAGGGTAAGACACTTATTGACTGCACCACAATATTGCGAACAGATAACGCTCGTAATCTTCTTAGTTTTACACACAAATGGCTTTTACTTTAATAGATTGTTTTATACTGTACTTTTATGCACAGTAAAGGATGATTTTAGTAATTGGATTACAGCTCTTTTTTTAAGTCATGATAGAAAAAAGTGGTACAAGAAAATCTTTGTTTAATATAATTTTTATCATTCTGATCATATTTTTTATTATATTTTTTTTAACAATGCACTAAGATGCGCTTATAAAATGCAACACATTAAAAAATGTTTTTAGTATAAATTGATTCTTCTCATTATTTTCTGTGTATAAACATATTAAAATGAGAATAATTGAAAGGATTTTTTCTTTGAAAATTATTGAAGATTAATGTTCTCAAGAATAAAATTTGAAAAAATTAATTTTTCTCTATCTTGATTTGAAAAGAGGTTATTTTAGTTCAGATATTAAAATCATCCTGTGTATAATACAATGCTATATTTACACTGTATAAAATACAATAATAATTATTATTCTTACGCAATAATTACTGTTACATAAACGTCTAATTAAGTTGTTAGCTTGAAAAATTGATGATTATTTAAATTAGTCTCAGGCACGCGTATAAATATGATATTGAAAAATATTATTAATGACATCATTTACTTACTGTACGAGATAATACGACGCTGTCTCGTTTACATTTTTGTCGAGAAATATATGACAAATATGATCTAGGAAAAGAATAAAACGTGGGCGAGGCTTGAATGAAAGGCGCTAAATGGGCTGACGCCCTGAAATCCTTCGAAACTTTCGGTACGTAGGAGAAAGGTCTTTTGCTGCATTTATCCGTATACAACGCTTCAAAGTATAGAGAAGGCGGAGCGGAAATTTGCAGGGTACAATGTGAATTTATTCGTCGACATTTTTCTAGCATCATCGTTATGAAAAAATATAAAAACTGTTTGTACCTTCCTTTTTTTCTAAACGCATATAAGATAAAGCAATGTGATATTAATAACTACAGATTTTTTAAGACATAATTCGAAGTCTATTATCCGTCTACTATCATGTTCTACTTAAATTTTTTTGTATAAATAAATTAAAGTTTAAAAGGTGAAATATCTATTTTAATCAATGCTGAGTGTCTATATATAATTTAGTTGTAAGTTTTGAGTAACCATTCTGTTTTAAGCTGCTGGCTACATTCCAAGTTATTTCTTTTTATAGATTAAAGTTTTAATTTAAACAAATGTTTATAAACTATTTTCAACATCAATATTTGTTAAGGCATTAAGGCCTTTAAAGATTGTGATCATCCATGTAAATATATTTAGAAAAAGAAAAATCTTTTACAGCTGCGTAGGATTTTTACTCCTTGCTCCAAAAATATCTTTGATGATTAAAGAGACTCGGTCTTCTCTTCGCAACCTCTGTTTCAAATTGCTCTTAATCAGTACATGAATAAGTTTATTCTGAATATTTCTGAATATTTTTTGACATGATCTTTGTTTAGAAAATTTAA
Source organism: Acromyrmex echinatior (assembly GCF_024713525.1). Lineage (NCBI taxonomy): Eukaryota > Metazoa > Arthropoda > Insecta > Hymenoptera > Formicidae > Acromyrmex > Acromyrmex echinatior. Next base: position 9,003,962 of record NC_141853.1, on the reverse strand, counting down.
TATCAATTACACATTATTTTTCATACATTATAAGTCAAGTTGATAAATTATAGAAGTGATACCATTTTAGTATTGTTTGTTTACTTGGATTATATAATATGCAGTGTAATACTCGCAAGTATAATTCATTTTATTTTACATCTTTCATGTTGACTTTCAAACATTGTTATTTATACAGAAGTTCATAAAGAATTTTAATTCTTAATATAAAAAATATATATTACTTTACTAACGAACTAATTTTATATCTACTAAGTAATTAATATTAGATACGTGTTTATCACATTAACGTGTTTATTATAGACACAATTAACATAATATTAATACAGACACTTAGTATTTATTTAAAATTTGAAATATGTAGAAACATTTTAAGTTAGATTTTAATGAAAAAAGGGGATAGGATATATTAGGAATATATATATTTTATTGTATTATTAACGAGAGAGAGAAAAAAAATGTATAATGAATATTATATATTGTATGATCGGATAAACTTGTCTTTGTGGCGAATTTGATATGAATGAATTTATTACAGAGGAAATGTAATTTTGTTTTTGCGATATAACGTAATATTCGATGAAGCGAGATAAGCAGCTAATTTAAATCTTGTCAACGAACGACCATACCAGCGTACAACTTTCCTTTCCCATTAGTTCTTCTTGAAGGCAGCTGGTCAGGCATCTCTCACGACCACACACGTGACGAAGTCGAGTTAGTCGAGCCTCCGCGGAAGCGAGGTTCCCATTGGTCGTTGCGCTCTGCTTCTGTATTCTGTTAATAACCCGTCATTGTTGCGTCACAGACTATATTACTGTCATTATGAATTTTTATACCGTCGCATAAAAAAAGGACACGGAGGACAGATACCGTTCGGCAAAAACAACCGTGACGGATCTGCTGAACACGAGTCCGATCAAAGTCCACCCCTTAAACAAAAAGAAAGAATAAGACATTTATAGGTGGAAACTTCAGAAAATTCAAATGCAAAAACTTCGCCAGCCAGGCAGAACGCAGAAGTTTTAATGATATCATAAAGACATCATCATAATCTTATTTATTACTTACAAGTTCACTTGTAATATAAGCTACTATACGTTTACACGATTTCAATTTATCTCGAAGTTATAATATCGGTGTTATACGTACCGATATACTTTTACAACGAAATTACTGCATGTAATAACTTCGTCGTAAAATAGCATTTACACGACATCTAAAGTTAATAATTATACATATATAATAACATCCGATGTTATAACTTTGGTATAAATCAGACCATGTAAACATATAGGCCCATATTTAGAACGCGCTTTTATTTCTAAAATTCTATAGCGTAATGTAAATTATAGCATATTAGCGCGCTAATATCATTATAAACGCGTTCTGAATACTACAAGTATATATAAATTCATGATGACGCTCTATGAACCTATGGTATCATAGGATGCTTTATATTTATATCCTTTTACTAATATAGATTAATTTTAACTCACTTTAATTTACTCTTTATCTTTTTCTTATTTTTTAGAACTGAAGAAAGATTAAAAATAAGTTAAACCAAAATTAATCTTATTATATAATACATTAGTCGAAATTAGACACTAGTGACACAAATTATATCGTTCTATATTTTTTGGCAATCTATGAGTAATAAAGATTTAACAATACGTGTGTCGATTTGTGTCTCCAAATAGAAAGCATTTATTATAACACTGTGTTTAATCTAAAAAGCGAAACCGCGTTATTATCAGAAAGCATTTGAGGTAGAGAGGAACAGATAATATACAAATTTGCCCAAATGTCCAAATTTGACATACGGAAATTATCAGGAGAGCCATGAATTAGTTACATACGCAAAAATATCTTGGACGTGATTCATTTCGCGAGAAAGCGCTTCCAACGGAAGCGGTTTTTACGTGATGCGTGGCGTACACATGATGAAATTTTCTGAGCAATGTGCATCGGTTCACGTTATCACGTGACCAGTATTTTTTAGCAGTCACGTGGCACTTCGACTGCGGCCACACGCAGAATGCTATTTTTGCTTTACATCGTATCAAAAACTTCTTCGCGATATATAATCATTCGTAACGTTCCTACCATTGCCTTCCATAGTGTACTTTGAGTCGTAATGTATTACTGCGTTATATGCCGCTGATAATCGAGCAGCGTCCTGTTACCAACGAGCTACATTGGCGTGGCCAAGCTAAATCCAATATATATAGAGAGAATGAAAATATATTTTATGTAATAATATTTAGAGCATGATTTGATAGCGATACATAGACAAGAATGCAAATCGTATACGATGACAAGAGATGATCGATTAATTATTAGAGAACATGATATTTCTTTTTCTCCGACAATTTATTAGCTTTTAATATATATTATAATTTTACGATCACTATATATATTTAAAACATGGAACATATAAAGTAGAATTTTCTAATAAATTATTAATTATTACTCATATTTTATTAAACCTTAACTGTATATATGTATGTACAATGCTAAAATTACATGTTTCTTAATGAATCATTCATTATATTTAACTGCTGATAAAATGAAATAAAAATATTGCAAATAGGAATTTCCAATAACGTAATATATTCAATTGTCATTGCATCACATTGGCAGAGAAACAATTTTAAATTTTAACTTACAATATACATATAATTTATTGCAGATTTTTTTTTGCAAATGGTTATTACAGTAAATTCTCTCTATTGTTTTCTAATTTTTTGTTAGATGTATATTTATATAACTGTACGATTATTATAATTTTTCATTTTTTATATTTTTATTATTACTTAACATTTTATATAGAAGTTTTATAAATATAGCAAATTCGCCGCGTGAAATAAATTAAATATTGTTTGTATTTTTAGCTTCATAAGCAACGACCTTGAGTATTATGCAACTTTGTTATGTAGCGTTTATGTGAATAACAATAAACCAAGAGGAACGAATTCCAACTTGCATCTTTTGTCGTTGCAACGATTATGCGTATCTATAAGAAAGCCGGATTCTTATATTTAAAACCGTCGTAAGTCTAAAATACTAATAAATCTTAAAATATCATAAATCAATCACCGAGCCTCTATAACAGCATGTTAAAATATTATTTAAGACGATCTTGAAATAAGAACTGACTATAAATACCAGCGACGATTTCATCATCAGCTTTCGTCACTTGTTATAACCAGAGTTATCCTCGGTATTTATTTATTTTCATTTGTACTACATTAGATTCAGAAACAAAAATGTATACATGATTACACATGATTATAAAAACAATCGCTCTTGATTGGTACTTAAGTGGCGCGATTAAATAAAACTGCTGCGTACAAATTAATTTATGTAAGACTTCTAAACGACGCCAATGGGATCGACCAGAATGTGAAGGTCATTTCGGTCAAGCAGGGGCTCGTCGCGTTCGACCAATCGGCAATGGCCACCGTGGAACGCCTTTCAGTCAAGAATGTACTGGCTCGCATGGTAACAGCGGATTGCACGGGACTGCGCGAGTGAAGAGTCGAATAACGTTGAATTCTTTTGACGTTAGATTACATCGAAGGTGCTAAAAGACACGTGAGAGAAAGCACGTGATTGTGACATTATCATGAAGAAAGGGAAAACATAATAAAAATAATTGAATTATGTAGCATAAAAATTTATTTTTTAATATATATATTATATTATAGAATAATAACTTTTATATGAATATAATACTTACCGATAAAATTAAAATTTTTTTATTTCCTCACTTCATAAATTTGAAATTTTTTATTTACATAAAGAAAAACTAGCTATTTAATAAAATATTTTTTAAAAAGTAAGGTATGTTAAAGTGATTTCCTTTCTATTCCGCATTCGGTATTTAGTTATACATACACGCGCGCGCGCGCACACACACACACACACACACACACACATGTGTGTGTGTGTGTTGTGTGTGTGTATCTGATTACATCTTTGAATCTAATTACAATTTTTAAATAATTAATATGTTCATTATATTTGTAATACAGTAACTATTGAAACGTCGAGAAATAAAAAATTGGAAATTTATATATATATATATATATGAGACATAATAGTTATTAAGATTTCATTAATATTTTTGCAGGCAAGAAAAGGAAGAAGCAGAGAGAAATATTTTTAACTTTTTTAGAATTTCATAAAATTTATTTAAATAATTAATTGATTGAAAAGTGCCTTATATATTAGAAATAAAATAATTTAGATTGTAGTTTTTATAATTAATATTTAAATTTTTACAATTTCACTTTTAAATCTTTCGCCTTATGTTATTTAACATTTGTATCAATGTTTTGAAAGTCTTAGAAACAAAAATATTTTAAAAAATTAATATTAATAAATATATTGATATTGCAAATTGTTTATGGTCTACTATATTATAGCATTGAGCAGTTTTTCTTCTTATTAATATATTTGAAAATTTTATAGTTTAAATTTATTATTTCTTTCTTATCATCACTCTGTAAATGAAGGAGATTATGTTCTCCTCACTCGATATTTTCAGTTTTTAAAATCCTATTCACTCATCATTATGTTGGATAGTGACGTCAGTAATGTTGAGTGAACAGAAGCCTTAATTTTAATTTTTTCCTTTTTTTATATTTTCTTGAGTTTTTCTTTTACATAGTTCATAATAATAAATATTTTTTAAGGTCGATTATGTATAATAAGGCAAATATTTTATTTTATCGTACAACTGATAAAATGTGTATCGAAAACGATAACGTTATAATTATGCTCAAAGTATAATCATATACGAGATAAAAATACGTGAGCGAAAATATATAAAAGATATGAAAAAAGCAACTATATTTTAAGAATATAAACATTTTTTTTGTATACATAAAATCCTATATTTTCATTTTCGTCAATTGTTAATTTAATCAATAAAAATGAAGATCGTATTACTTGTATATGCTAATTATCATATATTATTTTATTGACATCACATTCCCTTATCCACATCAAACGTGAATGTTTAAAAGAATATTTATTCTTTTAAAATACATTTATGATACAAATCGAATTTTAATATTTATGAATAAATTTTTCTCGCGCGAATAAATATTATTTCAAGAATTAGTATGAGCTAAAAATTTGCAAAAAACCTTAAAAGCTTATTCACATTAACGAGTTTTGTAAATAGATTCTTTATTATACGTAATAAATTTACAATATGTAAAATCCTGCATATGTATGCTATGATCAATTTTTGGATATTACACATACAAGTTTGTCAATATGTTTGTTTAATCAGATCACGCTGTAAAAAATTCGAATTTCTATTATATGCAGAATAATTTTTAATCTATAACATAATGTAAAATATGATAGATTTTCTATTAGCTTCCTTACAACTTTATAATGTAATTACTTAAATATATGGCGAATATGATTGGACAAATCTGTTTGACATACTAACTGCAAACAATAAAAGCGATTTTAAACATCCTCAAAAAAAAAACTTTATTTATCATTTAGCTACTCTCATAATATCTATAATTTTGATATATCACACATTCCTTTTAATAAACATTGTGTAATAATTTTAATTACTGAAAAGATTATATGGCTGAAAATATAATATGAATAGTTCGATGCGTAATCATCAAATATATATATAACGTTCCTTAATCATGCGTAAATTAAACTGCAATAGAAATTGGAAGATTCACAAATTTCAAATTAAATTATGCAATAATCTCGAGTGTACAAAAAATATAATATAATGAAAAAATATACATCTTAAATATACACAAAATATTAGCTATTACAAAATCACGCTTTCGCCTTTTGTCACTTTGCAATATTCCTGACCTCTTTTTACATACATTAATGATATATCTAAAAGTATAATAAACTCCTTATCAAAATTAAGCATTTTTGTATATACTTCCATATATATGGATCTACATACATATTTCACATTTATTCAGATTATTTGTCTTAAAATAATATAACGTAACCCTGTTCGAATAGTACTGATTTAAACAATAAGATAATTAGGTGCAGCAGTTTAGTTGCATAAATTCATCGATGTAGTGCTATGTAATAAAATATATATTTAATTCAGTATAATGTAAATTATTTTTGGAAATATTTTCATTTAGTTAGTTCATTTAATGTCTTACTGTATTTAATTACTTTTCATTTCTATTATTTAAATATTTATTAGTTTACATAAAGTAAACATTACGATGTATAACTCGTATAACATTTGTAATAAAAATATCACATATCTTTCATTAAGAATACTATTTTATCAACTGTGACAAACTGTTATAAAATAATGTAAAAATATCTATGTTAAATTTTAAATTTTCAAGTACGAAATTATATCATGAATAAAATACTATGCACACATATATCATACATATCATATATCATATCTCTCTCTTTCTCTTTTTCTCCTCCGTAATATTTAAATATATTGTATATATTTGTCATACAAAAGTATTATTTAATTTTTGTTTTAGTAATCTTGATATTTCTTTTTGATATTTTTTTTTCTATATGAATAGTACATTTTACAAAAAGTATACCCGGAAAGTAATGCAACAAATTTATTCTTTCAATTCTATGTTATTAAATAAAAATAATATCTTAAGGAAGTAAATAACGCGAATAATGTGCTAATAATATATAACATGATAATAATAAATTTATTACAATTAAACGTACAAATTTGATATTTTACAAGACCGATAAGTATACACAAGAAAAAATACGTGTAAAGACGTCAACAATACTGTTGTTGTAATAACCGACTGTAATAAAACAAAAATAAGAATATAATGAAAATAGAAATAAGAAAAGCGTAGTAAAGAAATAAAATAATAGTAAAAAATAACTTGTAAAGATCGTAGAATAAACTATGAAAAGAAAGATAGAAATCGAGCGATAGAGTTGAAATTAGGAGAATAAAGAAGATCGAACATTTAAAAGCAACGAATTAAAATATTTAATCGCAGTATAGCAGAATATGTCACAGAATTTTCTGACTTGATTGTAATGAATAGAATAGTTTTAATAACGAGCATTTAAAATGGTACTAAAATGAAATTCAGAGTTGAAAAGAACATGCTGCGTTCCAAAATATATTGATTACTGAAAATCTATAGATTATCTAAATTATGTAATTGTAATGCATATGCAAATTATAAGTTTTCAGTATGTCAATATATTTTCCAAGACATCAGGAGTAAACAGAACAGGCTCATTTTTAATTACTTAGTAGATCATCGGTCCAATAATAATATATAAGTATCAAGGCCAATTAGGGATAATATCGAAAGATATGTTCGTCACTATTTCGTCTTACGAATTTAATAACAAAATTAATCATAAATTTGTAACTTAGTCTATAAATTAGAAAAAGTTAGCTAAGGAAACAGAAGTTACTCTAATCCTGAGAGAAACGAAAAGAGATATTAGTGCTACTAGTACTATTACTACAAAATTACTATTATTACTACTATTATTACTACTATTATTACTATTAATAGTAATATTAATAATAATAATAAATTACGAATGAAAAAGATTTGTTACATTACTTTCTGGATGTTCTTCGTAATATTGTTTTACCAAATTATTTCAATATTATAATTCAAGTAACAATTAAATATATATCTCAATATCTAAAGTTCTAAATAATCGAATGTTAACCCTTTTTGATAAATCGAAAATATAATATTACAAAAGTTCACAAATGGAATGTATATATAATGATATGATTGGAACGTATATGTAATATGATGTTATTTAGAAAAATAAAATTAGGTCTACTGGTTAAGTTATTTTAACTATGGCTTTTCATAAATTTAGTAAGATAATAAAAATATTGCTTGGGTGGAACATTCTATACAAGTAGTAATGGGCATTCAAATTTCCTTTGTAAGAACTTTGAATCAATTATAAATATACAGATTCAAATTATGAATTATTTTGAATTATTATTTAAAAAGAAAAGTTTATAAAAAAAACTTTCCTTTAAAAGTATTTAAATATCAAAATTAACATTTAAAATAATAAAAATTAATATATTAGGTGTTGGAATTAATTCGTAGCGTTTTTTAATGAAAGAATGTTATTTATTTCACATGAGCATTAAAAAATACATTAATGAAAGTACTTCCCATCACTTGTAAAACGCTACGAATTAATTCCAACACCTAATAGAATGGTCGATAATGAAGATTATCTTTTGTAAATATGTACAGCAGAATAAACTGAATCAGAAGATCCTGTACCATTTTGCAATTTTCGCAATAGTTAACAAGAAATTAATTACTGAAGATCATCGAATAAATCCGCTCAGTGCCTACCGTCAAATGCATCTGGCGAGTTCGACCGCTCAACATCGTAGATTATTGAACATGCTAAGAGTACAAGCAGCAATGAGGCAAAAAACACTTCTCTTCACATTGAGTGATTATTTCTTGCTACATGTTTACATTTAGCGATAGGAGTGAATACGCGCTCATTTAGCGATTTTTAGTAATTAATATCTTATTAACTATTACAAAACAGTATAGAACTCTTCGACTCAGCGTAGCCCATTTTACTTGTTTTCGAAAAGTAATCCGATTACTACCAGACACCTTGTATATATTTATTTCTTACATATAGATCTGCGTTTTGAATAATATAATAAACAATAAATGATTTGATATGTCTAAAGCCCATTAATACTAATAATAAATAGTGCTTTATAATGACAAGTTAATCGTTGCAATAGTGCTAACTGTAAAGGCACTTGGTGAATACGTATTTTATGTATATAAATATTTCAAAATTATAATTATCCGTTATAACATTAAAACAATGTTTGATTTTACAACTGTAAATCAAACATTGGCAGTGCCAATAATTGAAGAATAATGTTATATTGTCTTTTAAAAACGCAGCCTTGTCAAATTATTAAAATAATACATATAAAACAATACTCTGGAATGTAGTAAACTATTTTCAAAATAATACTTACAAGCTTCGGTCCGATTGGAATGTCATAACTCGAATAATAATTGGTAATGATCATGACTCGGACTTTCCTATTTAATATTTTCTAAAGTATAGCTATAAATTTTTTTTCATATATTACATATGTATATTAGACATAACCGAAAGGATTCGCTTATATATATATTAATGTTCGAAGTTTTATATAGAAACCTAAAAATTGTGAATAACATTATTCTCTTTGGTTTCAGAAAAGAAAGATGCCAATTTCAATACTTTTAAAATTAAAAATCCTCAATATTACATGGTACTCCAAATTCGTACGTATGAGAATTTTCATTAATATTTCATTATTCAATCGGTCATGTCTATCGCAAAAAAAAAAGATAAAAACTTAAAAACTCTCTATATGAGGATGGCAGAAATAATTCACAAATTGCCAAAAGCTGCCCTCAGAGAATAAGTAGTTCAATGATTGTCGAGAATATTCTAGTAATGAAATGTCTGCCTAACATTCTAGCTTACGAAAATGTAATCTCGTTAACAATTTGTGTGTCTGGCGCCTCTCATTAATGGAATCAAGATACTAGGACTTTGAGCTTGCCTAAGGAATGAATGTTGTAATAATTCAGCTGCCGTGGCTCGTTGCGCTGGATCACGTACGAGCATTCGCTCAAGGAAGCCTTGAAGGCGTGGACTAACCTGAAAATAAAGAAAATATTTTGTTCATTTTTTGAATTTGGAATATACAGTTGTTTGCTGATATGATAATTCTAATATTTGTGCCAAATTAATAAGAAAATGATCTTACTTTATGAAAATTTTTTAGTTTTGGTGGTGGCATATCCCTGATGCGTCTCATAGCTTGTAGAGGTGGTTCATTGAAAAATGGTGGCTCACCGTCGATCATTTCAATAATCATTATTCCTAACGACCAGATATCCACTTCAGGTCCATATGGCAACCTATAATTGAAACAATCATTTTAGTTATTTGCCAAAAAATTGAAATAATTAAGATATTTGAGATACATCATTCCAAATATTGAAATATTTTATTCTAAATTTTTTGAAAGAATGCAAGATTTTACAAAAAAATTAAAAAATAAATAGAAAAAGTACATTTCTCATGTATTTCATATATCTATTATTCTCATTACACATCTGTAATTTACTTTTTCTATAATTTGAATAATAAAGCATAAATTTAATAATTTATATTACTTAATTTAAAAAATAAACAGAATACCTTGAAATAACTTCAGGACTCATCCAGTACGGAGTTCCTACGAGAGATTTTCGCTTTGGTAATTCTTGAGAAACTTGAGCACAGAAGCCAAAATCTGACAGCTTTACTCTGCCATCCGCCGTAAGTAATATTGAATCAGACTTAATGTCCCTGTGTATAACACCTTGCGAGTGTAAATATGCCAGTGGTTTAAGACACTGAGAACACACTGTAGCTATCTGACTCTCATCCATTCTTGAATGTGTTACAATATCGGTTAGCGCACCACCCTCTAGATACTCCATAACGACCCATAATTCATCGTCTACCAAGAAACTATTATACATCTCAACTATATTTGGGTGATGGTAGTCTCTCATAATAACGACTTCATTAAAAAGTAATTCGCGTCTTTGTTGTTTCCTTAAATCCATTTTCTTGACTGCAACCTGACGGTTTGTACTCTTATCTGTAGCTATGCATACAGTTCCTGTGCTGCCTTCACCAATCTTCAGGAAATTCTCCAAATTTTCTCTTGGATCACCTTGGCTTACCTAAATATAAAATAAGATGAATAAATGCCATTGTGAAAGTTAAAATTCTAGACTGCAAACTTGTTTATTTTATTTAATTGCAACTCATAATAGCAATAATATAATTGAATTAGAACCATTCATCTATAGACTATATTGTAAAAAATAAAGATATTTTGAAGATATTTTTTACATAAAAAAAATTATATCACGATTAATTGTAATATACTCTATTGTGCAACGAATAAATTTATTTTTTGGTATTAATATAAATTTTACACATACCACCATTTGTAAAGCAGCTCGAAACTGTTCATGTGTAAGTCTCTGCTCTGTTTGTTTATTGGTATTGTTCGAACTTGCACTAACTGCTAAGTTCCCTGAGGAAACAGCACTTTTCAAATTCTGATTTTGATCTGGAGTAGAACTAGTTCCTGATACTGCAGACGGTATGTTAGGCTTTGATAAATTATGCATTGATTGGGACGTTTCCATCGGCTTCTTCAAATGTGATTGGAGATTAGATGGATTCTCAGACATATATGCCTGAGAATATTTATTAATATTATGTGAACTCAGTTGACTCAGAGGTCGTTGGGAAGCTATTGAACCCACTGGCGAAATTTTTGGCTGTAATTTGTATAATAAGACATTTTGGCCAGCTTGATGTTCCCTCGATGGATCTATAGTCGAACCCTATAAACCAAATAATATTACTATACAATTGTATATACTCTAGAATATATATTTTGTTTTTTTTAAAGTCTAACAGAGACTAATATTTTAACTTTTGCATCTTGATAGAATGTGCTTATATTGTCTTTCCTGCCCAATTGAGTTAAAAGATTCAACATACGTAATTTTGTTAGATTATTAAGAAACAAAACTATATAATTACATATTATTAAGTTAATTTAAATGGTGATTATATATAAATATGCAAATGTTTTCAAATTGCTGGAATTTTAATGTCTCATATACATATATATATATAAATGTATACAATGAAATTGTATATGAGTTCAAATAATATTAATATTTCACATATACATATTATTCCTTTAGATAAAAGACATACATATATATATATATATATATATATATATATATATATCTTTTTCAATGTATGATATCTAATAATTATACTGTGATAATTACCTGTACATTGCCATTATAATGACCTGATGTCATAGCCATTTGCGAATTTAGTCTATGAAATTCTGTGTCAAGAAGTTGCGGGGTATTTGGACTTTGTACTGGAGCTTGCGAATTTACAATAGGACTTAAGTTTTGGAAATTTAAAGATAAGTTTGGTACATTTGATCCCGAGTGAGTTAAATTTGGCGAAGATTGCATATTAGGATTGAGATTTTGAAGATTTGGGAGCATGTTCTGCATACTGGAATTCAGTCCACTGCCAACATTCGGTGAATTTTGTCTTAGTTTATCGATGTAGTTATGTGGCTTGCCAAAGTTCGTAAAGCCCTGATTAACATTTGAAGGTACCTCTTGGCCTTCAGGGACGGATGGTGGAAGATTGCTGTTATGTCTGTAAAATAAGAAAATAAAAGAAAAAATTATGCTGTCATTAATCTCATTGATCTCATCAAAATATTTCTATAAATAAATAATGCAAGAATATCTAATGTACTTAAGATGCTTAATTTATTTCTATCAACTACAGAGATACTAGATATAGTTGTATGTTTACAGTGCCAGTCTTTATCAATAAAAATTTTGCTATACATTATGACATATATATACGTTTGTATCATTCTTTATATAAATCTACATATTTGATGCAACATAATAAATACATCTAAGAAAAAGCTAAATTACCTGTAATCTCTCCTGAGTCGCGGTGGACTCGAAGAACGAAGAGAATTGGAACGGGCGACTGTACTAGTCTTAGGCAAGCCATTCTCGACAGTTCTATCAGTGGCAAGTGGTCTGTTTATTCTAGGATCATTATGGCCTCTTACGATGGTCTTCAAGTCAAGGATCTCAGTAGGTGTGATCTCGCTTGGATCGACCAAGGGCAGTGGTCTGTTGGTAGACTTCAGAATCTGATTATTCCCGACTATGGAAGCCCATTGCAGCGGCAATCCAACGAACTTGCCCTCACGTTTATCAAATCCAGTATGCACTCTGTGCTCAAAGTTAGTTGGAGTGGAGATCTGTGGTTTCTTTTTCTTCTTGGTAAACATTATCCCTGCATTCAAAGCAACTCAAATTATTAAGATCGTGCCTATGAGACAAACGAATATTGTAACATAGTAATTTCACTGGCAATATCATCTAACAGCGACTGTTCTATTAACAATAAAAGTACGCGGTACGTTCTGCCTGTCAGAGGTGTATGCCACTTGCACACGCTTATCCCTTAACCACAGCCGCCCATGTATTCCGCGGATAGCTTCACTGGTCGAAAAGACTCTGTGACATGTGATTTGTACTACTATAGTATAAATCAAGCGTACAAGGCGCAGGAGTATCATGAAAATGTGTGAAAAGAGCGCGGGGCGAGAGAAGCCAAGTGACAGCAACGCCTACCGTGCGACGATACGATCTCTACGATGCAGCCCCGCTGAAGCTCACCAAGTTGGGATTAGTGAAATACGCGAGGACGTGCTCCTCGGACAGCTCAAGCAACTCGTGGAGTGGATGCGGAATGCAATGATGTCGAAACATAGGCGATGTCGCGCGTTAAAACACATAAATACGCCATTCATCCGCCTCAACAGGAACGACAGGTCGCACTTCGCACACCGGCGCTCCGCACGGTGAGCTTACGAATCTTTCGTGGCATTTAGTTCATGACAATTTGTTGAAACGTGCATGCGTCGCGGCGCAGGCGCGCGCGCGCGCGCAAGGTAAATGCGGCACCTGCGCGAGCGAGCGTGAAAACGGAGGCCGCACCACGGACGTACCGGAAACGAGCGGGATAGAATGCGGGAGAGAAAGTGATCGTGAGATCGTGATCGCGGAAAAGGAATAACCGCGTGGAAATTCATCGATCAAAGATCGCACGATGAGATCCAGCTCAGTGAAACTTGTATCTAGGATTATTAGCCTTTGAAGAATATATATGTACTCTTTTTTGAGGTCATAAAACTTAATAACTGATCATTAATTAAAATTTTATTTATTTATATAAAATTATATTAACAAGAATTAATTCATTATGTTAATAAGAATTATCAATAAAAATTATATTATAGAAATTTTATTTTTTAAATATCTGTATATAATGCATAAAAAAATTATAGTACCTCCTTCTAATCTAAATTAACGTGTTTCTATTTTTTTCATTCAAAATAAATGACGAATAAAGTAATAAAGAATACGGTTAAACAAAATAATGCAAAAAAGTTATTCCTATTATTTTCATTATTTAAAAATTATATTTTATAGAAATAAAAATATTTTTTAAACTTTTATTTTTATTAAAAGACTTTACTCTTTAGGATATTCAATATGACAAAAATAATAAATTGAACAAATAACTAAAATGGCTAAGATTAATTTAATAAACAATTATATTGTTAGTTTATTATGTTTTGATATTTATATTTGATATGTTTTTATTTTAAGTAAATATTGTATTTTATGAATCGAATGAAGTATATTACGAAAAATATTTTTAACTGTGTGTGTAATGTTATTAATGTATTTGCGCGCGCGCACACACACACCCACACACACACGCACACACACACACTTATATGAAAAGTAAGGTACTTTAATGAAGTATCCAAAAAAGGTATATAAAATCTGACCATGCCTTTCGCGTGGTGCATCTTGAATAATGCTGACACCGGGCAGTACTTAAACTTTAACGGCGCACATCTGAAATAGTTTTATTTCATCAAATGACATTTAATTATACCGTTTTGAATAGGTTTCAAGAGACGTCAGTTATAAGTTTTTGCAATAAAAGGATTCCTCTTTTTTATTTGAAAAAATCAAAATGACCTTGATATGGCATTCCTAAAATCGTTCAAGATCAAACCAATATCATCACATGATAGATAATTTGGTACTTTTATAAGAACAATTTTTTCCGAAAATATCGTCTTTCCGAATGTGTGTATATATATATATATATATATATATGTATATATATATATATATATTAGGTGTTGGAATTAATTCGTAGCGTTTTTAATGAAAGAATGTTATTTATTTCACATGAGCATTAAAAAATACATTAATGAAAGTACTTCCCATCACTTGTAAAACGCTACGAATTAATTCCAACACCTAATATATATACAATAAAAATATGAAAATTTATAATATTTTGATAGATGAGCATTATAAAATTAATGATGACCTCGTACAATTGACCCAGCGTATTAAAGTCTCGACACAGTTGGTTATTGTTCGGTCGATTTTATGGTTTAATTCTCGGTTAGTTAAGCGCGCACTAATTGAGATGACTTTCAACTTCAAGTAATGTGATTGAAGTTTTCGCTTAGAAACTTCTTTTAAAACGGATCACGTAAATGGAAATTAAATAAATTTGAATAAAAGTAAAGTAACTATTCTTTAGCAGAAGATAAAAATGAAAAAAATTGTTTTTTATAAATGTATTACTTCTTACGATAAGAGTACAAAATAGAAGAATACACTTACATTTTTTTAATGATTTTTTTTTATAATGTTTTGTCTTCAACTAGATAGACGCATAAAACTTTTGGTGTTTTTAATAAATAAAATGTTTCTTTTAAAATAAAACAGAATTTTTCTTCACGTTTCTTAATAAGGAAAGAGGTAAGGAAGAGAGAGAGAGAGAGAGAGAGAGAAAGAGAGAGAGAGAGAGAGAGGAATTTCACGTACACTATCCATATAACAACTAATTCCTAAGAATTACCATGTCACGATGAAAAAAAGTTTCTATAAGGATGCATCAATAATGTATCAACCCATGAACGCGATATTATTTTTTTTCTCAATTGTCTTTATTTTATCGAGCATGCAAAAACTTCGAAGTCAATGCCTTCTAGATCAATTTTCTTTTACCGAACACTGAGGGACACCGTAGTACATTAATCATATGAAATAGTCACTGCACTTATAATACGCAATATTTATTATGTATCGATTATTCTATAGACCCTATGTTTAATACGTGAATACGTCATGTCACGAATATGCGCGATGATACTCGACTAGTGGGGATGAAAATATTTTTTTTGACGAAGGAAAGTAGTACGTGACTGACCTTAGATATGGATGCTATTAGACATTCGGGATATACAGGTTCGTTATTGTTTTTAACTTTCATTAAAAAAACGTTTGTTTAATGCTTTGTTTGCTTAATAAGTGATAAAAAAAAACACTCATTATTTTGTTACATATTAATATATACATTTATACAAATTTATCATTTCATGAAATATGTAGATATATCTTATATGTATAAACTTTTAAACAATTTTTAAATAATTATTTTTGAATAATCTATATCTATTTATTGAAAAATTGTATCATTATTGTATATAATTTATGTTATAAGAAAAATGTAAAAAGTATGATTGGATATTCAATTTTTTTCAAGCCGAAGAAGATAAAACAACAGACAAATTTGAGATATTAAAAGAAATGTTTTATTTGTCTGAAATCATAGAAATATGTCCGATATGGTAGAATTAATGAATTTACACTTTGATAGTTAGATTTTGAATGGGCAGTAGAATTAAATCGCTATAGCCTGGAATTTATCGGACTTTGGCCAAAAATGAAAGAAACGACGCAAGAAAAATTAATGTCTAATGTACGAGTGTTACTGTTAATAATTATGGTAACTTTTTTTGGTGTAATTCCCTGCATACATTCTTTGATAAGAGTTTGGGGCGATTTAATGTCGATGACAGACAATTTACAATTCACTTTACCTTTAGTGTCGATGATAATGAAGCTCATCGTCATGTGGAGCAAAAAAGCTGGTAAATAAATCTCCCTTGTAGCATTTTGACACAGAAAAGAAGCTGAATCCCTAAAAACAGTATTAAAACATATCATTATATAATAATAACATTAAGTCTTTAATAATTATATTAGGTGTTGGAATTAATTCGTAGCGTTTTTTAATGAAAGAATGTTATTTATTTCACATGAGCATTAAAAAATACATTAATGAAAGTACTTCCCATCACTTGTAAAACGCTACGAATTAATTCCAACACCTAATAAATTATGAAAAAAATCGAGTAATATATATTTTTCTTATTTATATCTTATCTGTTTTATAATAATTATTAAATTTTGTATATTACTGTAAAGTTCTTATGTTATTATTATATTTATGTTATTATATTATTATTATATGTTATTTATTTATTATAATTTATGTTATTATAATTAATTGTTATATTTATTTGTTTGTAATCTATCTTTTAAGCTCTTGCGCCACTCTTGTACATGATTGCTAAAGATTGGCTAAAATTGAAGTCTGACGAAGAACGGAAGATCATGATAAGATGCGCACGGATTCCTCGCATGATCATAATCTGCGGATTTATCATAATGTTTGCGTCGTTTATTTTATTATTTATTCTTCCGTGCTTCGGAATTACCATGCGATACATAACAAACGTGACCGATCCGGGCAAACCATTGCCCCTGCAGACATATTATTTCTATGACACAGATACAAGTCCATACTTTGAACTTACATTCGTCGCACAAGGTGTTACTCTCATGGTGTCTGCCATGGGTTATACAGCGATTGACAGTCTCTTTGGATTGCTGATTTTCCATGTCTGCGGTCAATTAAAGAATCTTAAGGGTCGTTTAATGATAGGTTCTGAAAAACAATCAAATTTTGATCATGTTTTAGCAGACGCCATAATGGATCATGTACGCCTTATCAGGTTTCGTACATGATACTGTCATGATGAACACTTATTGTTTTATATAATAGCGCTAATTATTTCATAACGGCAGATCAAATAAAACTACACGATATAATTAATACATATATCTAATATATATATATATATTTTTTTTTAATTAAGAAAAATTATAACGCTTCTGAAACATAAACTCATAAAATTCTAAAATTTAATATTTTTAAGTCATGGTTAATAAGATATAATTATTATAACACAATTCATCATTTTGTATAATTGTTAATAAAAATTTTGTTTATTACAGATGTGTTAAAATCATTGAAAGTACATTTACTTTGATGCTTCTTGGATTATTCCTCTACTTCGGCACATTATTTAGTCTATATGGATTTTTACTAGTTACCGTAAGTCAACAACTTTTATATATATATATATATATATATATATATATATATATATATGTGTATATATTGTATGAACATAAAATGTCTTCAAATATTTTATGCGTTCTAAAAGAATATTAATTGTTATATGTTAATAATGTAATAATTACAGTTTTATTTCTTATTTATTTTATTATTAATTTTGTTTGTGTATATCCTTTATATACACAAACAAAATCAATAATAAAATAAATAAGAAATAAAATTGTAATTATTACATTATTAACATATAACAATTAATATTCTTTTAGTATTTCTTTTAGTATATTCCTTATATTAATTAATAATATAGGTTGTCACTGATGGACGTCATTTATCTTTCATAAGACTGTCATTCCTTGTAACAGTTGTTGCAAATATTTTTGCACATATGTGCTTGTATTGCGTGGTTGGAGAATGTCTAATAGCTCAAGTAAGTTAATTATTATTATCTTAGCAAATTTATACAAATACTTTCTTGCTGCAAAAATGTGATAAATATTTTAATTTAATCAAAAAAGTTATTGTAAGAATAGATGTACATTCTTGTTTTCATGATGAGTTTGAGTTATTATATCTGCAGAATTGAAATATGAAACAAAATAATAACTTCGATAACGTTAAATTATGTTTATATAATTAATTTTTTAAGATTTATAAATTTGTTCGAAATACATTTTCAATATTTAATAAGATTATATCGCATTATATAGTGCGAAGGTATCTATCAAGCTGTATGTGATTATCATTGGTATGAATTGGAACCAAAGCAAGCCAGAAATCTAATTTTATTGATGACTCGCGCAAACAAGTCACTTTACGTAACGGTTGGAAAAATTTTTCCTCTAACGATGAATGCTTTCTGCAGTGTAAGCATATGTTTAATACAAAATTTTTTAAAATATTTAATAATTTTTTAAAATAAAATCAGTTATTTTATTTCAAAAACTGCAATTTAATATTTATAATATCTTTTCGTAAAAATATTAAACCCTATGATACAATTTTTAAGACAGCTTATTTATTTTAGTTATTAAAAACATCAGGCGGTTATATATCGGTTTTGCTTGCACGACGTGATTAATTATATCATTAAATTATATTAATAATCATAGTGATAAAAACAATATAAATATTATTGATCTAGACACAAGTGCTGGACTAAACATTACTTGAAATATCTACTTACATCTAAAATGTGTTATATTTTATTTTACGTTATATATTGTTTTATGTATTTTATATTTTTCTATTTACATCATAATCGATGAGTTTTGCTCAGCACTATTATATGATTACTTACAATTATGTCGTAATTATAATTAATGTATTGTTTTTCAATATTGATATAAATACATAAATTATATATAATCTTCATATTTTTATATTTTTTTTATGAGACTTTTACTTGAAATAAAATAAGAAACACCTTAATTGTGTCCATTTATCATTTTATTTATTTTATTTTTATTTTAAATGTTGTTTATATGCGCTGTGTTTTGCAGAGAGAACAATTTTAGCTTATTTGTTTTCAATAGAAGAAAAAAATTATAATATTTATAGATAAATACCATATAATACATATATACAATATAATGATGTATAACATGCATATATATGTATATATACGTATACACATATACATGTTATCATCATATACATGTATTTTATATATATGTGTATGAAAAGGTTTTTATATTTTTAAAATTTCTCGAAATTATGTCATAAGCTTATAGAGTTGTATGATATTTCCAATGTATAGTAGGGCTTTTCCTTCATACAATTTTTTGTTTCTTTTGTCTTACTTCACACGTTAATGAAAAATGTATTATCCTTCGATACGTAAATGTCTACGTGTGTATATATGTAGTGAAGCATCATAAAGTGGAAAAGATAATAATAAGTTTCATAATCCTGGGATACAACACATGTCCCTGTTTATTGCTGAACATGTTTGCTACTTGCTACTATACTTGACCATTTTTTTGCGTAACGAAGAACTGCTATCAAACTAGGGGGAACAATTTTAATATTTAATCTGTGTCTCTCGTCAAGTAGTTAAGGTCTTGTTACAAGCATGCATGATAATGGCAGTCTACCTTAAATTCTAAAAAATGAATAAAATTGTTCACGTACATTAGTCAATTACACCGACATTCCCACACATAGAAGTAATAACGAGCATATCATTAAAAGACTTTTTTGCTTTAGTTTATCGATTTCATATTCGAAATTTTGATATTTGAATTCAGGACATCCTGTGTATATGTATTCATACTTTATCCCAGAGATCTACGAATGTTCTTAGAATGTTGTCAGGACATCCTTCAGAACATCCCTTGGACATCTGTGTTATATGAGTACCTCTCAATATCTTTCAATAGTTTAATATTTTAGCAATATGGTTTATAAGTTCTCTTGTCGATTTCAAATGCAATAGCAAAAGATTGGGTAATATTTAAGCTGGACAAACTGGGCGCAGAGAAAAACGTGATAATATGAGACTAGCACAAATTACTCGATTAATCATGGTCACTGGAAATATTGTCAAGGTAATAACATTTCGGTATACGTAAGATATATAATGAATTTCGGATTACGGATCACAATAAACTGTTACTGCTGAAGACATATCACTTCTACGATACAAATAAGAGTCCGCAGTTTTACGTAAAATATGTGTTATGATCAGCTTTATAAAGATAATAAATATCAAGAGACATGGTAGATTGGCGAGTGTCTCGCGCCAAGTAAACGCGCAGCGCGAGGTTGTATTTACCCGTGATATATATAAAAGAGATACATATATTTGAAACACACAGTAAAATGTTATATTATCTTCTCTTTTTTGTCTACAATATTTTTAAGTTTTTGACTGGTGTAAAGAATCCATTAAATATACAACCACATTTCGAAGAAAAAACATATATTGCGAAGCACTATAAAGTATGAATAAAATTTGAACATTTGACGAACTTATAATGTACAGAGGTGCAATATTTTTCATCTCTTCTAATATTAAATAAGTAATAAACGATATTGTCACATACAATATATGCTTGTAAAGTCTTCTGCGTTACCAACATTGGAGACAGTGTGTCTTAATATTTAATGTAACGTTGGACGAAGTTGCAGAGTTTTCATACTTGTACAGGGAGCATGCGCAACAATTGTTTTATACTATATGCTGGAAAAAACGGGACATTACTCTTCAAGTTGTCAACATGGACATTACCGAATCATCAGGTTACAGAGGTATTAATTCCATATAATATGTTTTCTATAATATGTTAGTTGTGTACGTTTTACATGTTTAATGAATGAATTATTTTAAGTTTTTCAAATATCATCTTGTATAGGAATACCTTATATATAAAAATTTTTTAGATTTCGTGTGGGCAATTGAACTTCATCGCTTAGGTTTGGAAATAATTGGATTGTGGTCTAACAGTGAAAAATTTAAGAAAAGTTTGTGGCCAAAAATTCGGGTCGGCGTTATTTCAATTTTATTAATATTTATTTCTATTCCGACGATATGTGCAGTAATGCGTGTTTGGGGCGATATGATACTTCTAATAGACAATTTACAGATTACAATACCTATACTGATAGTATCTGTGAAATATGTTATCTTGCGATGGAAACAAACAGGTATGTCTAAAATTATTTAAAACAAAATATTATATTTAATATTGTATTATATTACTAAAGCATACAGCACAGTTTATCAAAAGGACATACCTTCTTGGAAATATCTTTAGGATGTCTTTAAGTCCTTTGAAATTATGTGCTGTATGGGAATTGCTTTCTTATGACATATATACTGTTGATCAGAAAAAATAATATCAGAAACCAGAAATTATATATGTGATTTATACTTATAATATAACATATATCAAAATAAATTTTAAAATATACAATTTTCCTTTTAGTTAAATAACATATACCTATAAACGGTTTAACATTATATTCTTAAGAATATATATGTTTCATTTATATTTATTTATATTTTCAAGTTCTCTGGTCAATTATGAATATGATAGCGGAAGACTGGATGGCATTTAAACTGGATGGAGAAAGAAATGTGATGATAAAACGAGCACAAATAGCGCGTTTTATTATGATAATTGGATACGTTCTCGCAATAATAGGGTTTCTCTCAGTAATTGTTCCTCCTTATTTTGGCATTCAAATAATGTACGCCACAAATTTTTCGAACCAGAGCAAATTGTTACCGTTGGAGACGTTTCATTTCTACGATACAGATAAGAGTCCGCAGTATGAATTGACATTTTTTATTCATGTTATAACAACTTTATTAGCAGCTATTATTTATATGTCTGTAGATATGCTTTTGATACTAATAATTCTTCACATTTGCGGTCAGTTAGAAAACTTCAAATATCGATTACTTAATTTGGTTTTGTGCAAAAATTTCAACAAAGTTCTAAATAATATTATAGCGACTCATCTACGACTTATCAGGTACGAATTTTTATTGCAACAAAAAGTTTAACAAAATAATTTTAGGAATATACCACAGAAAAAATATCTTTTTATATAAAAAAAGATTTTAAACTTTAAATATTATGTCATTTTTTTCACATAACATGACATAAATATTAATGTTTGATTATGTGTTATTAAATAATATATCATATTTTCTATTATTTACCTTGCAAGAATTCAACGAACGAATATATTTTACAATTTATTACATTATCATTACATTTATACTTTTTTATACTTTTATAATTCATTTATTAAGAATTTTGATTTATTTTTATTTTAAGTGTGCAATTAAATATATTGCAAATGATGAGAATCAACGACATTTTATATTTAAACTGTATAAAGAATTTAGATGTATAAAAAATGTACCATAATATACATTGAACATATGGAAAAGAAATTTGAAAATTTATTTCTGACATCAAAATGAGAAAAAGATTCTTATAAATATGTCCGAAAATGTTTCATTTATGAAATGTCTATTATATGTATATACATTTATAGGTATATACATTTTACAAAAACATTAATGTTTTAAATATATTTACATATATCTAACATATTTTTCGAACATATGTTTATAGAAACTTTTTTTTGCCTTTATTGTCACAAATATATAATGTTTTTTTTGTGTTACGTACATATTTCTAGATATTTGTATAATTTTCTTGGTTTTAATATGACTGTACTTTATTTTTATTCTTATAGATTCGCCGAAAAAATTGAAAATATATATTCTTTAATGATGCTAATAATGGTACTTTATTTTGGTATTGTATTTTGTCTAAGCGGTTTTGTATTTACTGTCGTAAGTTCCAAGTTTTTAAAAAATGAAAAAAATATTTTAGTATATAGTATGTTGTATATATATTTCTTTATTTTCTATGAGATACACATTTTAGTTTCTTACTGATAAAAAAATGAATGATGTTGTTGTCACAAAAGTTTACTATTCAACAGTTCTTGTTATTGCCTTATTGATGAATACTTTTCTGTATTGTGGTGCAGGAGAGCTTATAATAGAGCATGTAAGTTACACAGTATATACAAGATGTCCCATTTTAATCGATCACCCTTCTGAATTTTTTTGTATATAATTAAATATATAAACTTAAAAAAACTAAACTATTTTAAATACAAAAACTAAAATATTTTAAATAATTATTTTATTTGTATCAATACTATAATTATTGTTATTTCCTGAAATATAAAACTGACATAAAATAAAAACTATATTTTTTGTATAATTTGTTCATAAAAATATATTACTGGAATATATGACAATCAACTCTGAGTACAAGATTAATTGTTACATATTTTCACAGTTTTATTTAAAATTAAATAACTTATTTATACGATGATGTATTTAAAAACAATATTTTTTAAATATCTAACAGTAACAGTCGGTTACCGTCTCCCTTACATATAATTGTATAATTCTCATAAATTAGCATTATACTATTAAACATTATTTTTATTAAAAAATTTGTTAACGCTAATTAAAATGCAAATTTAATTAAGTCAAGTGAACTATTTGCTGTTTCTGATTTTTCTTCTAATCAGTTATAAAAATTAAATCCCAGTTAATTTTTACTAATATTTTAATACATAAACTTCGTTTGAATTATAATGGGATTAATATCTCCATACATATATGTTATTTGTTAAGTGTAATGCAGTACATCGTGCTATATGTGATCTTGAATGGTATAAATTGGAATCAAGAGAGGCGAGAAATCTTATTATATTAATGATACGAGCTCATCAACCGTTTCGCATCACTGCAGGAAAAATTATTCCATTAACTATGGCTACTTTTTGTAGTGTAAGATTATTTAATATCTTCATGTTTTAATTTTTTTACAAATAATGTTAAAATTTTATCATATTTCTATAGGAGCTACTGTTTTTGTGTATGTATTTTTTTTTAAAGAAAGTGTCATTCATTAATTGGACCGCCAATATAAATGGAAAGCGCTTAGAATACATTATCAATAATATATATATATATATATGTATATGTATATATTGTACAATTAGGATATTGACTGATGTTGTTCTTGCTTTAAATCACGATGAGATATAATTTTAAGTATAATTTTATAAAAATGAGGTAAATTATTATCCATTAGTATACATAATTCTTTTCACATAAACCGAAAAATAAACTCTTTTTCACCTGAATCGATTCGATTAAAAGTAAACTAACCCTACTTTATCTTATCTTCATAGAAATTAATTTGAAGCGGAAAATACAATATGGATTACTATTTACTCCCACATTTCATATCCAAAATATAATATCAATATACTTTCGTTTCATGCGAAATAAGATTTGTAATTTAGAAATTTGTACATTTATCGCAGTCAACAATCATTAGGATTTAATATCCATCAGTATTTTTTCTCAGATTCAAAAATCATTGTACTTTCAAATTGTATAAAAAATTATGCCCATTGCAGTTTCTTATGAATTAAAATTCGGGCCTCGAGTGAACAGTATTGAGACATAACTAGAATTATAAAATGACTCCGCTAAGTGCTAGAATTATCCAAAGTTTGCTATTATTATAAGTATGACGTATTGTATTATATATCAATGGTCTTATCTGTATTCAGGATGGTGACAGCACAATCATGGTGGAAATCTATTAAGATCAGATCTGTCGTCAAAATTATCAATAGACATCTTAAAACTTGTTTTAGTATTTTAATCATATATGGTGTATCTAATCAATTCCCTATGTCTGATTTTCGAAATGCCGCTTCGAACATGTTCTGCCATCATGTAAAATGCTGAGCATTCAGAGGAAATAATAAGGCACAACTTATATTAAATCGATTGCATAAATCAAACGTATTATTTTGATTAGTTCAAGAATAAAACTTAAACCGCAAAACTACATTTCTCTTGTCGAATGCACATGAATTAAAAGAGTATCTAGTGACTGACAAAGGATGACATATACAGAGTTAGCTTGCGATTATATCAAATTAAACTAGGACTATGGAGAGGTTTTCATCAAGCGTACTCACCAAATTTTATACAAATGTGTTATAATGAACGTGGTGTATTGAGGCAACAAATCTACCTCGATAACCAAACGTTCGTACATGTTATGCTCATCACACTATGCAAGCACTATTTTATTACTGTTATTTTATGCTGCAGATATTTGCATAGTGCTGTCATGATTATGTCTCGACATGCAGTTGAAATGTTTATATATGATGGTATTAACTAAAGTTTATATATTTTTATAAAAAGAAGATATATGATTTTTAACTCATTTAATAATATATTGATTTTCTATTTCTTGTTTCTAATTGTTTTATGTACGATAGTGGTTTTGCTGTCATACACAAACATAGTGCGCGTTTAAACAACGTGTGCCGATACGTCGCGCGCTCGCCAGGCACGACGCTAGTATGCGCTGCCGCCACTAGATGGTTACTCAACTCGTAAAAAGAAAATGATCAGAAGAGATAAATAAATAAATAAATATATATATTGGGTCATCTAAAAAGTATCCGCGGTTTTTTATCACTAGATGATGTTGATGGTCACTTTTTAGATGACCCAATATTTATACTATATTTATATATTATACTATAAATATATATATAAATACATTATATATAATACTTAAAAAATGAGATCTAAAGCTCTATATTAATAAAGTAACGCATTTCTTTGATATGAGCCGAAATACCAATTTTTCTTGGTTATTTTAACTGCCATTTTGATAGTTGTCTGTAATCCCGGTAAAAAATTTGTCATGCATATGTATAAATATGTATAAACATACATTTGTCCATATGTTCATATACCCTTTTTTCTTTTGTAAAATTACTTTTTAGTGTAATAGAAATAATAATAGTAATGTGAAAACATTAAAAATAATTAAAAAGATAATTTTCGCACTATTTGTTTTAGAAAAAAATCAAGTTTGAAGGAATATAAAAAAATTACTTATGTATAATTGTATATAAAATTATGCATAATTATGTATGAGCAATTTCTTTTTACGTTTTTTAAAAATTTGTTCTTTTTTTAAAACAAACAATGCGAAAATTATTCCTTTAATTATTTTTTGTTATTTTCACATTACTATTATCTATTACACTAAAAAGTAATTTTACAAAAGAAAGAAAAATGTATGAACATATATGGACATATTTCATATATAATTATACATGTATAAGTATATTTATGTGTGTTTATGTATGTTCATATTTATACATATTCATGCATAAAAAATGTTTTACCTGAAGCTATTACAGAATATTACTGTAGGTCTTGCAAAAAATAGATATCGTATGGTTGTGCGCATGTGATGACAGTCATATGGTATCTGAAATACGTCCAATACTTTGACGAAGACATCAAAGTGCCAGTAAGTTATAATTGTTCTTCTAATTCTATGCCCCCTCTATCGATTATCTTATATGACTCAAGTCTATTCACTCGGGGTTCAAATCGGACATATAGTTCTTAAAGTTTCTATTCACGTTTTTATATTTCCTGTTTAAATTAAAATTTCAATAAGAAGAGAGTGTGATCTAATTAATATTCGCAGTAATTTTATATAAATTATGATATTGTTAACCTATTGTTAAAACAGATTGGATTTTATCACAGTTTATTAGATTTCAGTTTACAGATTTCGTGATGAACATCATAACAATAAGATAGTGTAAGTTTATGTAACTAAATGTTGAAAAGTATTTGCAAATAAAATAAATGCAAATTAAAGTAATCGTGATCAGTCAGTATTCTGATGGATGTAAATGAAAATACATAAATTGACAACATAATCTTTAGTCAATATTATTTTAAAGTATATTTGATTTCTTTCGAGATGTTTGCAAAATTTAAAATAAAAATATAATTATTTTTAGGTATTAAAAACATCATCTGGTTATATATCATTTTTAGTGACAAAACATGGTTGAAAATCACAATAGTGTATACGTATGTATATACATAAATGTGTGTGTGTGTGTGTGTGTATGTGTATGTGTGCGCGATATGTGTATATTCACGAAAAATAAGGATTTGCAAATAAATAATTACGAATAAATATACTTAATACTGTTGTATTAAACAATTGTTATTATAAAAATAAAATTTTTTTTGCCCATTAATATTTGTTATTTACCGTAAGATATGATCTAGATTATTTGTTAAATGACGACGTTCTTATTGTCCGCAACAAAAACAGATCGATGGAGATTAGGAAATGCACTTTGTGCATTTTATTTTAATTTTAATTTTTAAATAACATTTTTTTCTTGTGGGCAGTTAAGCTACATCGTATAAGTTTAGAAATGGTAGGCTGGTGGCCTAACTCAACAAATGTAATAAAAAGAACTTGTGTTTAGAAATTTAGGTTGACATCATTTTTGTTTTATTAATATTTGTTTATTAATATTTGTAATGTTCCAATGATATGTACAGTTATACAAGTTTGGGGCAATATGATATCTGTCATAAATAGTATACGGACAACGTTAGCCATGTTAATAACATCAATGAAATACGTTATTATACGACGGACATACAAACAAGTACAGGGTTGGCCATATTCAACGGAAAGATGTTTTTTTTTTTAATCATGCGAAAGAGATGTTAGATCGAGTAAAGACGTTTCCAGAATTTTATAAAATAAAATATTTAGTAGAGATGCATCGGATCGAAAAATTATCAGATACTGGATATAAGATATCCAAACAGAATGTATCATTGGATATCCAAGAAGGCAATTTCTTCGAGTCCGACATTTTCCGGATATCTGATCGGATTCCGAAAAAATATCTTCTAAAAAAAAAAAGAGAAAAACCTATAGGGAAAAAGATTGTAATTTTGCAACAATGTATAAGATATTATAACCTCATGAATATACATACTTATTTCTAGAACATTTGTATAAGAAAAAATCAACAATTTAATGATATCAAATTTCAATCGGATACTGATATTATTTGCGGCTATTCGTTCGGATAGTAAAAAAGTGTCGGATAATACCGGATACCGAATATTTTCAGAATATCTGGTGCATCTCTAATACAATTTATTATTATATTCCGTTGTCTATTAAATTGTCGTATGACGAATAATTATAATTACAAATATATTCTGAAATATAATAAGAAATTATATATACATACTCCTATATAGCAATTATATATAATTTACTCCTATATAGCAACTATATATATAACTATATATATGGAAAGGAATTATAAAATGTACTTGCAATGATTTTTTCTTTGATGCAATAGTTTATAAATAACAATATAAATTTAAATAATTCAATATTTTAACACTTTTAACAGTGCTTGTATTTAATCTGTAATTATTTATATTTTCAAGATGTCTTGTCAATCGTAAATATGATGGCAGAAGATTGGATGGCTTTCAAGCTGGATAGAGAAAGAGATGTGATGATAAAATGAGCATAAACAGCGCGTTTAATTATAATGATTGGACATGTTTTCATAATAATAGAGTTTCTCACACTCATTATTCCGGCATTCAAGTAGTATACGTAACGAATTCTACGGATCGACAAAAATTTTTACCGTTGGCAACGTATCATTTCTACGACATTAATAAAAGTTCACAATTTATTTATTTTTATTGATATTAAGGTTGTTAAAGCAGGGACCCGAACCAAAATCGGAATCGAAAACCATTTCGGAACCCTTTTTTTATTGAATCGAAATCGAGACTATACTCAAATTTTATATAATTTATGATACCGAAATCGTAACCGAACTGGTAAAATTTTATTGTTTTTTCGGTTCTTTTTCGATTTTTTTCAGTTTTTAATTTTTGATCTTTATTCTTATTCTTAATCTTTCTGCCCATTCCTTCATTCAAATCACCAATGTTCAATCCAGTATTACCATCGCCAGCTCTCTTAACAACCAGAATGTAAATACCTCCAATATCTCATATGATATAAGAAATCTGGCGAGATCGCAAGACATATTTAATGTAAACTTGTTTTAAAATACTAGCATTTATTTTGTTTAGCTCTTCCTCATCAACATGTAGCAAGAATTTATTGTAAGTAATGAAATTCAAGAATATATATATATATATATAGACTTTATATTTAGACTTGTGATAAGTGAGATTTATTCATAAGAATTAAATAAGTTGTAAGAAAGGACTGAGAGAAATATGCCTAAAATAATGTTTACGTAATTTTTATTCAGAGTTACGTGATCAATTAACGTCTCTTTTCGACTAGGCTCTCTAGATTGAACGAGTAAATACGTTCTCTCTCTCTCCTCCCTCTCTCCCTTCTTCTTCTTAATAAAATAAATTTAAAAAATAAAACAATAAAGCAAGTAAGTAGAACCGAAAAAAATCCTTTAAAAATCGTAATTTTTACGATTTTGGTTTTCTTTACTGAAATTGGTGAAAAAAAACCGAAACTAAAACTGAAACATTTATTTGATATTTTATTTAACCGAAACCGGAATCAAATCAAAAAAACTTTTGGGTCCTTGTGTTAAAATAAGTTCAGTTTTCTATGAAACTTATATCTTTCGAGATATTTCGGGATTTCAGTATTTTTTCTTCACTTTGTATATACACTGAAAAAAAGTTTTCTAAATCTAAGTAATTCATTTTTTAATAATTCCAAATAAACATTTCTTTACTGCAAGTAAATATTTATTAAATGTAAACATATATTACTTTTAAAAGTATTTACTTGTAAAGAAATATTTACTTAGAACTAATCAAGAGATAAATTATTTACATTCAGAAATTTTTTTCAGTGTGTATATGTGTACATAGTGTTTTATTAATTTATTATAATATAATAATTTTAAATATTTTTATTCTTATAGATTTGCCGATAATATCGAAAATACGTACTCTTTGATGATGTTAATATTAATATTTCATTTTGGTATTAAATTTTGCCTAAGCTGATTTTTATTTACTATTGTAAGATTTAATAAAACAAATGCGAGAAAATATTTTAATATTATACATTTCTTTATGTTCTTATTATTGAGGATTTCTGTGATTTCCTCGGCGACTTGTGTTGTGTGTGTATACGGACGCTAATTCTATCTTTTTTGTTTAGTGTAGGTGATTGAGTGCACTAACTGACTCACAAAATTATCAAAATATAAAGTTTTTATTTGGCTTGCCGTAACGACGTGAGACTTACAAGACGAGACGGTAATGACGACCGGAAACGAACACGAGAAGGGCAAGCTAGCCAACGGGTGACAAATGAAAAGGATCTAGATTTAATCATTCGATGGAAATGATATCTGTGCATTAAGAATAATCCTGGAAAATACAGTACAAAATTTCCCTTTGATGTTTGTATTTTAATTAGATTATATATAATGATAATTTCATCAATTTTTATTCGTGTTTTATTAAACGTGACAAGAATGTAACTACGTTGGTGCACCTACGTCAGTTTTATCACTTACATCAATCTTAAAAAAAGCTATCTTATCTTTGATAAACAAAAAAAGTGTTCGAATTACCATTAAAAAATGTTCGAATTATCAAATTATCTTATTGTAAGAATGTTGCCAGATCACTGAAAACTACATATATAATTATAAAATTGCAGTTTTAATGCACAGAAATTTCATCACTTGAAGTGCAATTGTGAATTACGAATTATAATGTACCTATTGTCTAGAGTTGTAGAAATATTGCATTTACTCACAAATTATCGATATGTGCTTGAAAGAGACATGTAAAAATACATAATATGCAATTTCTTATTATTTCTTTTCTTTAGTACATTTTTTGTAGCTATAGAAAATTGTATTAAAAATGCAACGGCGTTATTTCTCGTTTCGCAATAGACGCATACATAATAGAACAACATGCAACATGAAAAAACTTTTAAAGCGAGTTCAGCGAACTTATGAGGCGATGCAATACTTTTGTCTCATATTTTAGACCAGATATAAACGCTTTTTATAACATAAACGTTTATAAAATTCTTTCTCACGATATCAATAGCCGTAATTAGGGACTGTTCTCAATATTTAATGTCGTGTGATCATTTGACAAGACTGTCGAGTTTTCTATTATATTTGTATGGAGAGCATGCGTGACTCTCATTCTGCATCATAAGGAAAGAACTAGATCTTCCTCATGTTCTAGTCTATCTTTCGATATGAACATTACAAGATCTCCAGGATACCGAGGTACTAATTTTGTGCTACATTTTTTCGTTTATTATCCGTGTTTAATATATATTGTAAATGTATAATTTTGTCTTGTTAATTTATTCTTAAGATATTATATTGTCATTTTTTTCTATATAAACATTTAGTCTTTTAAATATTTGTTTGCACTTATTATAACTAAATCGCTTACATTTTGTGAAAATTTATTAGATTTCATGTGGGCAGTTAATCTGCATCGCTTAAGTTTCGAAATGGTGGGCTTGTGGCCTAAATCAAACAAATGTACTAAGAAAAACTTATCAAAAATTTGGGTCGGCGTCATTTTTGTTTTATTAATATTTGTTTCTAATGTTCCAATGATATGTACAGTTATAGAAGTTTGGGGCAATATGATATTTGTAATAAATAATTTACAGACAACGTTACCCCTACTAATAGTATCAGTGAAATACGTTATTATACGACAGAAACAAACAGGTATATCTAGAATTATATAAAATAAACTGTTTAGCGTTATATTTCGTATTAAATCGTCTTATGATAAATAATTATGATTAAAAATATATTATGAAGTATAGTAAGAAACCAGAAATTATATATATAATTTATTCTAACATATCAAATAAATTATAAAATGTGTATGATTCTTTCTTTGGTGTGATAGTTTACAAATAACAATATATGTCTAAGTAATTCAATATTTTAGCATTTAATAATACTTACATTTATCTATAGCTACTTATATTTTTAAGTTCTCTTGTCAATTGTAAATATGATGGCAGAAGATTGGATGGCATTCAAGCTGGCTGGAGAAAGAGATGTGATGATAAAACGAGCACAAACAGCGCGATTAATTATGATGATTGAATATGTTTTGGTGATAATAGGATTTCTCACATTAATTATCCTTCCTTGTTTCGGCATTCAAGTAACACACATAACAAATTCTACGGATCGACGAAAATTTTTACCGTTGGCAACGTACCATTTCTACGACACAAATAAGAGTCCACAATTTGAGTTGACATTTTTCATCCATTTCGTAACGACTTTATTAGCAATTACTATTTACGCATTTGTAGATGTTTTTCTAATATTAATGATTCTTCATATTTGTGGCCAGTTAGAAAATTTTAGATGTCGATTGATTAATTTAATTTCATGCAAAAATTTTAATAAAGTTTTAAACAACATCGTAGGAACCCATCTACGTCTTATCAGGTATGAATTTTTATTGTGACACATTTAACAAAATTGATTTAGAAACGTTATTATAAATAATTTTGCACAAACATTTTATATTTTAAATGTTAAAATTTTTTATTTACAATTATTTTATTTTAACATATTAAATTTTAATGCGTATAGAATTAAAAAGTGTGTATTTTGTTTACCTTTCAATTTAATAAATGATCTAAAAATTATTGTTCGTTTATATGTACACACACACACACACACACACACACACACACACACACACATACAGAGTTTTATTGATTTTATTGATATCATAACAATTTTAAATACTTTTATTCTTATAGATTTGCCGACAATATTGAAAATGTATATTCTTTAATGATGTTAGTATTAGTATTTCATTTTGGTATTGTATTTTGCCTAAGCGGATTTTTATTTATTATTGTAAGATTCAATAAAACAAATACGAGAAAATATTTTAATGTACGCATAAATTTCTTTATGTTCTTATAATGTATATATTTCAGATATTTGCTGATATAAAAATAGATAAATCTATTATTGCACAAGGATATTTTTCGATTTTAATTATTATTGTCTTATTGACGAATACTTTGTTATATTGTGGAGCGGGAGAGCTTGTAACGTATCAAGTAAGCTATTCTCACATAAATAAGATACATGTTTATAATTTGTACAAATTTTATTGTAGTATGTTTTATATCTTAGAGTAATATTTTATGTTATGTTCAACAAAAAATTTTTGGTAAATATTTACAATAACAAACCGAGCTTCGCGTTGATCTTGATATATGTATTGTATATGTGTAAGGCATGACTCTGAGTCATGGCCTTCGAAAGGTCTTAGCTTCCGCTCGTTATTTGTTCCAAAGTTATTAACATTCAAAATTAATCATTGTATCTGATTTTTTAACTGTAATATGGCATTTTATGCAATCATTTTTTATTTTATCTGTTTACGGATAGATGGTACGCGTGTCGATACGATAAAAATTGATAAAAAATTGCCCTTTAGATAAAAAAGAAATTATTTTTTTTACAAAAAGATTAATTTGTTTGAAATAATATCAAAGACGATTTATAATTAAAAATATAAATTATAAAATATCGGTTAGAAATCATTTTTGTGACCATTTCAGACCGATCTTTTTATTAAAAAATCATTTCTCTCTAAAAATCAATTCCCAATCAATTTTCCGTGTATCGATACATCTATCGCCCATCCTACATCAAGTAGGATGAACCATCCATCCTACTTACGGAGCGTAATAACTTTCCACGTAAATATTCTCTACTTTAATTAAATAAAAATGTATTTTTTTTTATATAATTTAAATCAGTGCTGGGATTTAGTTGCACATTTTAGCCGATTTTCATTTTGCACTGATTGAAATTATAGCAGAATATAACATGTGATTCAAAATTTATACTTACATATTCTTTGCTCTAATTTATTAAAAACTGTGAATTTTTTAAATAATTTGGCGTGTTAGTATTTTGTATTAAATACTAACCCTACATTTTTTTAAAGGAAAAGTGCAAGGGAAAATGTGGGCTGGATACTTCGCTTTGCAAGTGATATGTTTCATTTAAGCAGTGTTTCATTTAAAGAGTTACTTCAATTATCTGTGATAGTTGAAATTTTAGTTATATAATTAAATACATTGTCAACTTTATTTACTTTTAAACGAATAACGAGCGGGAGGTTATGACTTTCAGAGAATGACCTTGACAACATGTTAAGGTGAAAGTCATCAGATTTCAGTCCATAAATATTAACCATTTTTTTTACATTTGTGTATGTTAAGTGACCGTTTCTGAATGAAGAATAACAATAATGTAAAGTTTTGGGTCGAACAATATATTTCTGTTTCTAATTATTTTTACAAAAAATTATTTAAATCCCAATAAACTGTTACTTGTACTTCTGAAAATAATTCTCATTGAAGTAGCATGAATATTAATATTTTATTATATGTATTTATTAAGTGTTTTGTTATATGTATTCATTAAGTGCAATGAAGTATATCGTGCAATGTGCGATCTTGAATGGTACAAATTAGAATCAAGAAAGGCGAGAAGTCTTATCTTGTTAATGATGCAAGCCAAACGTCCTTTTTGTATTACTGCTGGAAAGATTTTTCCATTAACAATGGCTACTTTTTGCAGTGTAAGATTACTTAAATTTCTCTCGCTTTTTAATTTTGCTTCTTTGCTGTTTAATGGAACCTGTATTACTTTCGTATGCAACCTCATTCTCTTTTTCTCTCTTTTCCTTTCTTTCTCTTGTATCTACACACACATGCACATGCGAGTGAGCATGCATATGCGTAAATATACTGTGTTAATTTGAGAAATGATTTCAGACAATAGTTTTTGACTTCAAAGAGGACATACGATGGTACTATTTGTCGAGGTCAAGTCTTTGAAATTGTTAAATAGGACTACTCATTTTTTATTACACATTCTTGTAATTTACCTTGAGAACTTTTCAGAATACTATATTAACTATTTTTTCATTAAATATTTTTCGTTACAAGGCTTAAAATTTGCAATACCATCGGCATTAACATTATTCAAAATGTCCGACCGACTAAAACTTCTTAAATGTTGTTTAGGATCATGACTGGTTAATATTTATTAAGATCAATGCCATTGGAATTGTACCTCTCATTTTGAACGGAAAACTCATTTTTACACAAAAATGAAAATAAGAGATACAATTTCCAGTGACTTTGATCTTGACAAATTCTATCCATGTCATGATCCTGAACATTTAACATAATAGATTTTAGTCGTCAGTCGGACTTCTTGAATAATGCTAATTCCGATGATACTGTAACTTTCAAATTTTATAACTCGAAAAATACTTAATAAAAAAATTGCTTATTATAATGTTCTATAGAACCCTCGAAGTAAGCTACAGTAATATGTAATAAAAAATGGAGGATTCCGTTTAAAAAATTTAAAGTGATTTTGCTCTGATCTCGATAATGCTACCCAAGGTCAAACCAATGGTACTATCTCATGTCTCCCTCAAAGTAAAAAAACTTTTGTCTGAAACATTTTTCGATTTAATGCAGTATTTCTGAAATATTTGAGTGGATCCTTTAAAATGAATGCCCTGTATAATTTTTTTAATTAACTTAAGTAATTTTATTTCTTAATTCATTTTTAATGTTATTAAATTAAAGTAAATATAATTGTAAACATCAAATAAATCAAGTTAATTTGATATACAGACATGCAATACTATTCGTTTTATAGTTTGTATGCAACAAAAACCTTGTTTAATAATACTTGTTTAATGTTGATAAAATAAAACAACTTCCTTTATGATTATATTAAGAAAGCTAAAAAATGAGCACATAAAAGTGATACTTTTTAACCCAACTATTTTTCTTTGCAATAATGATATTTAAAATCTATATATTCATCTGTAGTTTTCTCGGAATATAAATTATCGTATTTTCTATCATTTTTAATAAACAAAAGTTCATTATTTACAATATTTACTGTTGATTTTTGTTAAAGTAAGATATAACTAAGAAGAAAATGTTAAATGTTTATTATATTTCGATTACGATAACCATACCTATCTATGTATAATAGAGATTATAGCCACAAATTTTACTGTAACATAAATTTAATGACGATGCATACAAAAATTATTCATACATTTATATCATATATTATCACATATTTAAAATGATATTTAAAAACTAGTTATAATAACATAAATTAATGTACATGCATTGAGAATGGATATTAGTGACGCATATTTAAATATTAGAAAATAATAATGATAATTAATTTTAGATATTAAAATCATCAATCGGCTATATATCATTTCTAATGACAAAACGTGACTGAAGATATATTAACATTAACATATTACATTAGCGTACAAATAAATATGTTTGTGACTACAATATTACATAGCTACAAGTGAAAATTTCCTACATATAAAATACATTCTATTGTTACACCATATTTAAGAAATATAATTATGTTTTGTCTATATTCGTTGTTATTTTTTATAAATTATATTAATAAACATTTTATAATATTTTCATTGCACAGGAATAATTCGATAAACATTATATCTGTGCATTATGTTTAAAAAAAATCAGAAATCTATAAATTTCCCTTTAATATTTGTGTTTTAACTAGGTTGTATGTAGTGATGATTTCATCAATTTTTATTAGTGTTTTATTAAATGAATGTGACAAGAATATAACTACATTGGTGCATCTATGTCAGTTTTATTACTTACATCAATTTTATGAAAAGCTATTTTATCTTCGATAAACAGAAAAATGTTAAAACAAATTGATTATCTCATAGCAAGGATGTTGCCAGATCATTGAAAGCTACATACGTTATAAGAAAATTGCAGTTATAAAGCGAAATTTCATTATTGGAATTGTGAATTACGAATTATAATATACTTATAGCGTAGAGATAATATTATATTCGCTCACGTTTGCTGTAACAATCAATAAGTCTTTAAAAGAGATATTTCAAGATATGCGTAACATATGCAATTTTATATTATCTCTTTTCTTTAATACAATTTTTGTGGCTATAGAATGTCGTATTAAAAATGTAATAGTGTTATTTCTCGTTTCGCAGTAGATGCATATATAATGGAGCAATATGCAACATAAAAAAATTGTTTAAATGTGTTCGGCAAACTTATGATGTGACGCAATATTTTCTGTCTTATATTTTATAAGACTAGGCATAAACGCCCTTTATAAATTGAAC
This sequence comes from Acromyrmex echinatior, assembly GCF_024713525.1. NCBI lineage: Eukaryota > Metazoa > Arthropoda > Insecta > Hymenoptera > Formicidae > Acromyrmex > Acromyrmex echinatior. The sequence goes on along the minus strand of NC_141853.1, from coordinate 8,966,227 downwards.
GTTTATAAAATTTTCTTACAATATCAGTAGTTAGAAATAGCGTTCTTAATATTTAATGCCGTGTTATCCGCATTTAACAAGGGTGCTGAGTTTTTACATTTGTATGAAGAGCATGCGTAATAATCATTCTGTATCAAACCTTGAAAAGAACGATATCTTCTTCATGTTCTAATTTTCGACATGGATATTACAAAATCTCCAGGATACAAAGGTACTAATTTCATGCTACATTGGTCGCATTTAATGTATACAGTAAACAAATTTTTATAATTTTGTATTGTAAATATATTCTTGAGAGATTTCAGTATCGTTAACTTTTGTTCCGTATAAACATTTAATAATTTAAAAGTATAAAATAATAATATTTGTATAAAATAATTTGCAATTATTTTATTCAAATCGCTTATATCGTATAAAAATTATTAGATTTTTTGTGGGCTGTTAATCTACATCGTTTTGGATTTAAAATGGTGGGTTTGTGGCCTAAACCCAACAAATGCACTGAGAAAAGTTTGTGGTCCGAAATTTGGGTCGGCATCATTTTTATTTTATTAATATTTATTTCTAATGTTCCGATGATATATGCGGTTATAGAAGTTTGGGGTAATATGGTACTTGTAATAGATAATTTACATACAACGTTACCGCAACTGATAATATCAGTGAGATACATCATTATGCGACGAAAACAAACGGGTATGTCCAGAATTATATAAAATAAAATATTTAGTGTTATATTCCGTATTTAACTTTGTTAAATTGTTTTATGACAAATAATTATAATTAGAAATGTATTGTGTATTATAATAAGAAAACAAGAATTATGTATAATTTACTTTTACATATCAACGTACATGAAAATAAATAATAAAATATGTATAATTCTTTTTCTTTGATGTATAGTAGTTTACAAATAGCATATATCCGAATAATTCACTATTTTAACGCCTTTAACAATGCTTATGTTTTACCTATATAGTTATTTATATTTTTAAGTTGTATTGTCAATTGTAAACATGATGGCGGAAGATTGGATAGCATTTAAACAAGATAAAGAAAGAAATGTGATGATAAAACAAGCACAAACAGCACGATTAATTATGATAATTGGATATATTTTCATGGTAATAGCGGTTCTCGCAGTAATCATTCCACCTTGTTTTGGCATTCCGGTAATATACGTAATAACGAATTTCACGGGTGTGAACAAACCATTACCGTTGAAGACTTATCATTTTTACAATACAGATAAGAGTCCGCAATTTGAATTGACATTTTTTATTCATAGCTTTACGACCTTATTAGGAGGTATCATTTACATGTGTGTAGATATTTTTCTAATTTTAATAATTCTTCACATTTGTGGCCAGTTAGAAAACTTTAGATGCCGTTTAACTGATTTGATTTCATGCAAAAATTTCAATGAAGTTTTGAACAACATTATAGAAACCCATTTACGCCTTATCAGGTATGAACTTTTATTGTGCTAGAACGTGTAACGTAATTAATTTAGAAGCATTATTAAATATATTTTTTACAAGTCCGTTTTAATCTTTAAATGTGTTAAAATTTTTTATCTTTATTTGTATTTATTGTAGCAAATTAATACGGATTAATCTTTATATGTGTGGAGTGAGATATAATGTACATTTTCTATTTATTTTCCAATTCAGTGATCATATTTATTGAAAATTTTATTACATTTTATTCCCAAAATTGGCAGCTATAAAATTTGTTTGTTAAAAGTATTCTTATTAGCATATATAACAATTACATAATGTAATAATTACATTAATTTTGTGCACTTTATTTATTAAAAATATTTAATTAGAAATGTATCAGATAATATTAAATAAACGATAATCTGTTTATTTTATGTTTAAGTTAATATTGAGAAATATGTATCTTTGAATATATGTATAGTGTCTTATTGATTTAATGCGATAATCGTTTTAAAATTTGTTTATTCTTGTAGATTTACTGACAATATCGAAAATACGTACTCTGTAATGATGTTAGCATTGATATTTCATTTTGGTATTGTATTTTGCCTAAGCGGTTTTTTATTTACTATTGTAAGATTCAGTAAAATAAATTTGAAAAATATTTCATAACAGACGTAGTATGCTTCTTTGTGCTTTCCTATAATTTATGTATTTCAGATATTTACAGACGAAAGTGTAGATAAAGCTGATATCGCGCAAGGATATTTCTCACTATTACTTCTTATTATTTTATTAATGAATACTTTTCTCTATTGTGGAGCAGGAGAGCTTATAACAGAGCAAGTAAGTTATATGCATAATATGCATAAATAGTGTTGTATATAAATAAATTTATTATACTTTTATGCTTGGATCAAATAATTTTCATGTATATCTAACAAGTATTTTTTTGCTTATATTGTTATAATGCTATTTATTATCAAATTTGCTGTCACATTAGTAGGAAAAACTATTAATAATTTATTTTGTTATATATATTGTTATATATATTTATATGCGTGTTAAATGTTCAATTTTGAATAAAAGTTAAACAGAATGCAAATTCATTCAAGTTGTATAATATGTTTCTATTTCTAATTTTTTTATTTTTACAAAAAGTAAGAGATTAATTAAATTTCAATCAATTATTACTAATAACTTTTGGAAATAATCCTCATTGATATGCCATGAATATTAATATATTTTCTCATACACATTTATTAAGAGCAATGCTGTATATCGTGCAATGTGCGATCTTGAATGGTACAAGTTGAAATCAAGTAAGGCAAGAAATCTTATTTTGTTAATGATACGAGCTAAACATCCTTTTTATATCACTGCAGGAAAGATTTTTCCACTCACAATGGCTACTTTTTGCAATGTAAGATTATTTATAATTTTGTCGGTTTAGTTTTAGCCTTTTCTGTTTAACAATCTCTCTCTCTCTCTTTTTCTCTCGTGGTATGTATGTGTATGTATGTGTGTATATACAATATATACACATACACATATTTATACTTATATATGCAGCTGAATGATTATACTACTTCATGCGATCGTGTTTAATTCTGCTACCGGTTGACTTCCATTTTCAAATTTTTAATTTTCACATTGGCTCTACACCGTCTCTTCGAGATCGAGTAGCAAAACTCCACTTTTTGTTTAAAATTTGCACTACACTATAGCCACGGAAACACGTGAATGAGTTCACCTCTAGCCAAGGAGACACACTACACTGTCTGAGTATTGCACTGATGAGCGATAGTACACCCAAGAGAAAACGCTATTAGTACAAGTGGCAATGCATAAGGGACGAAAGAAAATAAGATTTGTTCGCATTATATGCTCCTACTTTCTTCAACCATAACTTCTATTCACTCAAACGTGCTCAATAAAAACGTGTTGAAGCATGTTGGAGTATATGACACAAACACATCTTACATTTTCGTGCTGAGCAGTCGTATCTCACCACACGCTTGCATTCGGCAAGGCTTGCATTCGGATAGGTCGGGCGAATATTCATTTGGCGATTATTAGTAATCAATTTTCCGTTAACTAAAATTTGCAAAAATTACAAAATGGTATAAATAAGATTACAGATTATACTGCAAATATTATTATAACATAAATTAAATAACGATTCAATAATGATTATCACATATTTATAAGATTAAATTAAAAAACGTAACAATACAAATTTATAATAATACAAATTAAAATCATCACAATCAATCAGTATCTTGATTTTTACACGTACATTTTAAATATACACAAAGTCAATATTGGTGTATATTTAAATATCAAGAAATAACAATGATAATTAATTTTAGATATTAAAATCATCGATCGGTTATATATCATTCCTATTGACAAAACATGGCTGAAGATGATATATTAATATTCAACATACTACATAAGTGTAAAAATATAGATTTTTGATTACAGTTTACATAGTTACAAGTAAAGAATTTTCTACCTAGAAAATATTTAGAAATTTATTGTTATCATATTTAAAAAATAAAATTATGTTTTGTCTATTATATAATTGTTATTTATTATAAATAATATGTTATTAAGTATTTTGAAATATGATGAATACTTTCATTGCATAGGAATAATTCAAGTGATTAGTGATTTTTGTGCATTACATTTAAGAGAAAACTAGGAATTTGTAATACAAAATTATAAAATAAATTTCTCTTTAATGCTTGTTTTTGAATTAGATATTATATTATACGTAATAATAATGTTTCATTAATTTTTAGTGCTATTCGTGTTTTATCAAATCAACGTGGTAAGATGTAATTACATTAGTGCATCCATATCAGTTTTATTATCACTTACTTCAATCCTAAGTAAAGAATTGATCGGCTTTATCTTCGATAAACAAAAAAATGTCAGACCAAATTGGTTATCTCATTGCAAGAATGTTGCTAGATCATAGAAAACAATATACGTTTTAAAATTGCAGTTTTAAGGCATCGAAATTTTATTATTGGAAATACAATTGTGAAGGAAATACGAATTATAATATACTTATAGTCTAAGTAATATTACACTCATGTTTCCTTGAATAATCAATGTAAAAAAGGCATTTGAAAATACGCATAATACAATTTAATATTATCTCTTTTCTTTAGTACAATTTTAGTGGCTATAGAAAGTCGTATTAAAAATGCAAATAGTGTTATTTCTCGTTTCGCAGTAGACGCATACATAATGAAGCGACACGCAATCCGAAAAAAATTTTTCAAGCAAGTTAAGTGAACTTATGATGCGATGAAATATTTTTTGTCTCATATTTTATTAAACCAGACATAAATGCTTTTTATAACTGAAACGTTTATAAAATTTTCTCGCAATATCAGTAGCTGTAATTATGGATAGCATTTTTAATATTTAATGCCGTGCAATCCGCATTTATATGAAGAGCATGCGTGATGATCATTCTGCATACTACCATTGAAGGAACGAGATCTTCTTCATGTCATAGTTTTCGATATGGACATTACAAAATCTCAAGGATACAGGGGTACTAATTTCATGTGCTGCAGTTATGTTTAATATGTGTAGTAAAGAAATTTGTATAATTTTGTATTGTAAATCCATTCTTGAAATACTTTATTATTATTAATTTTTCGTAAAATATTTAATAATAATTTATATGCTAGTTTGCAAAAGTGTTTTCTTCAAATCGCTGATATCATAAAAACTTATCAGATTTCATGTGGGCAGTTAATCTACATCGTATAGGATTTGAAATGGTGGGCTTGTGGCCTAAACTTAACAAATGTACTGAGAAAAACTTGTTGTCAAAAATTTGGGTTGGCATCATTTTCATTTTACTAATATTTGTCACTATTGTTCCAATGGTACATGCAATTATAGAAGTTTGGGGCAATATGACATTTGTAATAAGCAATTTCCAGACAACGTTACCGTTCCTAATAGCATCACTGAAATATGCTATCATACGACGCAAACAAACAGGTATATCCAGAATTATATAAAATAAAGTGTTTAGCATTATATTCCGTTGCTTTGTTAAATCGTCTTATGAGAAATAATTATAATTACAAATATATTTTGGATTATAAAAAAAAAACCAGAAATTATGTATGATTTATTCTTATATTAACGTATATAGTAATAAATTATAAAATATGTATAATTTCTTTGATGCTGTAGATTAACCCGGTAACTCATGTATAAATATACGTAAATATTTATGAACATTCACAAACATATATATCTATGTATAAAATATGTACCCAGACAATATAAAATATTTATAGAATATTTACAAAATATTTGTAAAATTTATTTTTTATTTTGAAAATATTTTTGTGATCTTAGATTACACAACTTATAAATATTTATTATAAAAATTGTGAAAGATTTATCGTATATATCATAATAAATATTAATATCACAGAAAATATTTTAATAAGACATTATATCCAAGGAAAAAATATTAACTAAAAATGTGTATCTATGTTTATCATAAATATTAAATAAAACATTTAGTCTATATTTTAATAACGTTTTTTGAATAAATCTTATATAAAATAAGTATAAAATATTTACATAATATTTTAAAAAATAAACAATAATAAATATTTATAACTATTTATTATAAATATAAATATTCTGTGCTATTTGAGTACATGTTCATACATCCTTTTATTACTTTTTAGTGTAATAAAATATTAATAATAATACTTTTATTATACTAATAGTAATTTTATAAAAGGAAGAAGGATGTGTAATGGACGTATATGAATACATATTTCACATATAATTACATATATATTGGGGAAAAAAGATCGGTCCTAAATAACTTGGAAAATATAAATTTTATAAAAATGTTTCAGACAAAAGTTGTGTAAAAGGTTTTAGTATATATTCATGAATAATAAATTTTTTCCGGAAAATAGCAATATACAATATATCCGAATAATTCATTATTTTAGCTCCTTTAGTAATGTTTATGTCTTACTTAAAGTTATTTATATTTTTAAGCTGTCTTGTCAATTATAAACATGATGGCGGATGATTGGATAGCATTTAAGCAAAATAGAGAAAGAAATGTGATGATAAAACGAGCACAAACAGCACGATTAATTACGATAATTGGGCATGTTTGCGTGGTAATAGCGTTTCTCACATCGATCATCCTACCTTATTTTGGTATTTCAGTAGTGTACGTAGCGAATCTCACAGATGTGCGCAAACCGTTACCGTTAAAGATGTATCATTTCTACGATACAGATAAAAGTCCGCAATTTGAGTTAATATTTTTCATTCAAATCGTAACGATGTTGTTTGCAGCTACAATTTATATGTCTGTAGATGTCTTTCTAGTTATAATGGTTCTTCATATTTGTGGCCAGTTAGAAAACTTTAGATGCCGATTAATTGATTTGATTTTATGTAAAAATTTTAATGAAGTTTTAAATAACGTCATAAAAACCCATTTACGCCTTATCAGGTATGAATTTTTATTATGACAATAGAATATTTTACAATAGAACATTAATTAGAATTAATTTAGAAATATTATTGAAAATTTGTTTTTCAAATTTGTCTTAAATATTAAAATTTTTTATCTATATTTATATTTATTATAGAGAATTAATACGGATTAGCTTTAATATGTGTGGAATCAGATATAATGTTCTTTAATATGTATGTAATCAAATATAATGTAAATTTTCTTTTTCTTAACTTAGTAAATATTCATATTCATTGAAAACTTTATTACGTTTTATTCCCAGGCAAATCAGCTGTACAACTTGTTCGTCAAAAATATTCTTATTAGTATATACATATAATGCAATAATTACATTAATTTTTGTACATTGTTATTAGAAATATGTTAAATGAATGAACAATAATCTATTTATTTTATGTTTAGATTCATGTTTAGATACATTATGTCACGGGCAAAGTCCGCAAGTAGGGACAATGCTGACATTGTACAGCAGTCAACTCGGGCAACGTCGACATTGTCCACTTGCGAATTTTGACCATACATATATATTTTTGAATATATATTAGGTGTTGGAATTAATTCGTAGCGTTTTTTAATGAAAGAATGTTATTTATTTCACATGAGCATTAAAAAATACATTAATGAAAGTACTTCCCATCACTTGTAAAACGCTACGAATTAATTCCAACACCTAATATGTATATATGTGTATATACATACACACACATACACACACACACACACACACACACACACACACACACACACACACACACACATATATGTAGTGTTTCATTGATTTCATATAATAACTCTTTTAAATATTTTTATTCTTGTAGATTTGCCGACAATATAGAAAATACATATTCTTTAATGATGATAGTATTGGTATTTCATTTTATTATTGTACTTTGCCTAAGCGGGTTTTCATTTACTATTGTAAGATTTGGTAAAACACAAAATATTTTGTAGCAGGCATAGTACGCTTTCTTTGTTTCTGTGTAATTTCAGATATTAACTGACAAAAATATAAATACGGCTGATATCGCACAAGGATACTTCTCACTATTACTTCTTTTTATTGTTTTGATGAATACTTTTCTATATTGTGGAGCAGGAGAGCTTGTAGCAGAACAAGTAAGTTATAATGAGTATAAATAGTATTTGTATGTAAATAAGTTTATTATATTATTATACTGATATTATATCGTTATATTATGCTATTATTATATTACTATACTGTTATACTAATACTTTTTGAAATAATTCTCATTGAAATGTCATGGATATTAATAAATTTTTTTATATACATTTAAGTGCAATGCAGTATATCGTGCAATATGCGATCTAGAGTGGTACGAGTTAGAATCAAGTAAGGCAAGAAATCTTATTTTGTTAATGGTGCGAGCTAAATATCCTTTTTATATCACTGCAGGAAATATTTTTCCACTAACAATGACTACTTTTTGCAGCGTAAGATTACTTATACAATCCTGGCGTTTTAATTATATTCCTTTGCTATTTGAATGAAATATATTTTACATTTTATGCAATTTGTCTCCCCCCACCTCTCTCTCTCTCTATGTGTGCGTGCGTGCGTGCGTGCCTGCGTGTGTGTGTGTGTGTGTGTGTGTGTGTGTGTGAGGTGAGTCTGATAAGAAGTTCACTAAGTTTTTTTTGAAAACAGAGATAAGGGGGACACACCTATAATCAAAATTGTAGAACAAGTAGGGGGACATACATTCATGATCTTGAATAACCTTAAAGCTTAATCTTTTTATTGTCAATAAAAAAGATTTTTTTTTAATAGGAAAGGATACATTTTAGTCTTTTTATTGATAATACTCAATCAGCTGAATACCTTTGTATTAGAGTATTCCTTCGAAAATTTAACTATTTTTAGGATATAAACTAAAAGAAGTTAGATTATAAGTTTGAAACAAATTTTTTATTATTACTTATTTAACAAATTTTTATTATTTAATTTTTTATTATTATTTAAAGTTATTGAAAAGATCATCAAAATATGTTCCCCTATTTATCTCAAAATATTGATAATAATATATATCTTTTTTTCTAACATAAATTAAATAACACAATCCTTGTAATAATAATTACCACACATTTATGACATTAAATTAAAAATACATTTATAACACAAATTAAAGCCATTGTAGTTTATCAGAATCTTGATTTTTACATATACACGTACATAAAGTTGATATTTATAACATGATATTTATATATATATCTTAAATGTCAGGAAATAACAATAACAATTAATTTTAGATATTAAAATCATCGATTGGCTATATATCATTCCTATTGACAAAACATGATTGAAGATGATATATTAACATTCAACATGCTGTATGAATATAAAAAGATATGTTCATGATTACGTAGTTACAAGTGGAGAAATTTATCTAAAAAATATGTAGAAATTTATTATATCATGATTAAAAAATAAAATTAAGTTTTGTCTATTAATTGTTGTTTATTATAAATTATATAATATATTATTAAGTGATTTAAGTCATTTTGTAATGTGAATATTTTCATTGCACAGAAATAATATGAAAATTTTGATTTTTGTGCATTATGTTTAAGAGAAAATGAGAAATCTATCATCAATCAGCACAAAATTATAATACAATATTTTAATGTTTGTTTTATAATTACATTAATTTTTTTTTACAAACATTATTTAATAATAATTTTTGATATTAATTGTACTTATCAAATCAACATGGTAAGATAAATGTAATTGTCTTGATACATCTATGTGAGTTTTACATTTTATTGCAATTTTTTTTTTAGAAAAGAATCAGTCCTTGCTATCTTATCTTCAATGAACAGAAACATGAACTAGAACACACTCTGATGAAAATAAAAATCAAATGTAATGGAAGAATATCAAAAGTGTAAACAAAGCTTCTAGATGACAAAAATTAAAACAATGAAACATAGAAGAACCGTTTACAAATTACATTCGACTACACAATTTTTATTTTCAGCAGGGCATTAGTTATTTTATTGCGAGAATGTTGCCACATTTTTTAAAGCTACCATACATTATAAACTTGCAGTTATAAGATACTGAAATTTCATCATTGAAAATACATGGACAACTTTGAAGTATGAATTATAAACTACTTATAAACTAGAGGTAATATTACATTCACTCATGTTTATTACAACATTAAATACATCTTTAAAAAATTATTTAAAAAATACATACAATATGCAATTTTGTACCATTCTTTTTGTAAACAACTTTTGTGGTTATAGAAAGTCGCATTGAAGATGCAACAGCGATTGGCTAGATATTATTTTTATTGATAAAACATGACTAGAAATATCAATACTCACATAAACATAGAAATAAGTACATTCGTAATTATATTATACTTATAATGGACACAATTTTCTATTTAGAAAACAATTTTATTGTTATTTATCGTATAGTAAAAATAAAATATCACATTTTGCCTATTTATTTTTCAATAAAAATTATATCATTAAGCATATTTTATAATATAATAAATATTTTTATTGCATCAACAGAAATAATTTGATAGAAATTAGACTCTTTTGCATTACGTTTACAAAACAAGAAAAAACAAGAAAAATCTATATATTAGTATAACATAATAATATAAGTATAGTACATAAGCATTATACAAAATTTTTCCTTAATGTTCGTCTTTGAATTGCATTATATTTAGTGATAATGTTTTACCAAATTTGACATTTTATATAATCAAATCAATATAACAAGATGACTGTATTTACGTACTTACGTTATTTATATGAATAATCACATGTTTTATCACTTTAATTTTGAAAAAAGAAAAGGCTCCTTCATCTTCGATAACAGAAATAAATTTAATTTATTGTGAGACTGTTGCTAGTTTTCAAAGCTGAAATAACATTTTCGCAATAAAATAATAAATGCTACAATAATAATTTTTAGACACCGAAATTTGGAAATGCAAAGACAATTTTTAAATATGAATTATAATCTACTTATAGTCCAGAAAAAATATTCTATCACATTAATTATAATGATAGCAAATATGCCTTTAAAAGAAACATTTAAAAGATGTTATACATGTATAACTATACAATTTTACATCAAGCATTTTTTACTATAATTTTTGTTGGCTGGTATAGAAAGCCTTATTAAAGATGCAATAGCATTATTTTTCATTTCGCAATAAATGCGAACATTATGCAGCAATATGAAACATGGAAAAAAGTTTCCGAGTGAGTATCGACGAACTTATGCGATGCAACATTTTTTACCTCTTATTTTATTAGATCAGACATAAACGAATTTAACTCAAACGTTTATAAAATTCTTTCTTACGATATCAGTAGTTATAACTGGGAATAGCATTCTTAATATTTAATGCCACGTTTGACAATGCTGTCGAGTTTTTGCATTCGTATAGAGAGCGTGCTTGATGATCATTTCGCATCATATCGTGGAAGGAACAAAACATTCTTCATGCTTTTAATATGGATGTTACAAATTCTTCAGGATACAGAGGTACTAATTTCATATTACATATTCTGTTTATTAATCGTTTAATTAATAATCTACTAAATAAGTTTGTACACTACAGTATATTATAAATTCATTCTTGTGATACTGTGTTACTGTTAACTTTTGTTATGTACAAATACTTAATAATTAGATATTAAATATTGAATATATTATATAAATATTATATTTGCAACTGTATTATCTAGCTAATACAGCATAAAAATTTATTAGATTTCATATGGGCAATACATCTACAACGTTTAGGATTTGAAATAGTGGGCTTATGGCCTAAACCTAACAAATATACTAAGAAATATTTGTGGCCAAAAATTTGGATCGGCATCATTCTTATTTTATTAATATTTGTTTCAAACGTTCCGATGATACGTGCAATTATAAAAGTTTGGGGTAATATGGTACTTGTAATAGACAATTTACATACAACATTACCTTTAATAGTAGTATCAGTGAAATACATTATCATATTACGGAAACGAATGGGTACGTCCACAATTATATATACGATTCTCTTTTTGGCGCGATAATTTACAAATAACATATGTCTAAATAATTCAATATTTTAACGTCTTTTACATTGCTTACATTTTATCTACAATTATTTATATTTTTAAGTTATATTATCAATTATAAACATGATGGCAGAGGATTGGATGGCATTTAAGCTGGATGAAGAACGAAATGTGATGATAAAACGAGCACGAACAGCGCGATTAATTATGATGATTGAATATGGTCTCACGATAATGGGGTTTTTAGCAATAATTATTCCTCCTTATTTTGGCTTTCCAGTAACCTACGTAACGAATTCCACAGATCGGCGCAAATCATTACCATTGGAGACATATCATTTCTACGATACAGATAAGAGTCCACAATTTGAGTTAACATTTTTTATTCAGATCTTGACGACATTATTTGCAGCTACCATTTACATGTCTGTAGATGTCTTTCTAGTTGTAATAGTTCTTCACATTTGTGGCCAATTAGAAAACTTTAGACGCCGCTTAATTAATTTGATCTCATATAAAAATTTCAATAAAATTTTAAACAATATCGTAGCGACTCATTTACGTCTTATCAGGTATGAATTTTTATTTTGGTAAAATGTTTAACGATGTTAAATAGTCGATAATATATATATATATATTTTTTTTTTATGATTAAATATATACAATTTTTAATATATGTATACAGGGTGTCCTATTTTAAATAATGCATTAAAATTTCTCGACAACTGTAGATACGGAAAAATATTTCAAACAAAAGTGGTATGGTTCGGAGGAGGACATAAGAAGGTACCATTGATTTAATTTTGGGTGGCGTCGCCATAAGGTCAGGTCATGGTCAAATCGATTTTTTTTCAATGAAACATCCTACTTTTGATCATTTTCAATTTATATCTCAAAAAGTACTTAATCAAAAAATTTTTCCTTATAGCGTTTTAAAAAGCTCTCCACATCAGTTAATAGATTCTGGCATCAAAAATAGTATTTTATTAATAAAAATCGATAATCTTGATGATGACACCCAAAGTCAAATCAGTGGTACTTTCTTATTGTCCTCCGAATCAATTTTTGTTTGAAACATTTTTCCACATAGTTTTCGAGAAATCTTTGTGCATTATTTAAAATGGGACACTTTGTATATATAATGTTTGATTTAATGTGATACCCTTTTAAATAATTTTATTTATAGATTTGCCGACAATATCGAAAGTACATATTCTTTAATGATGTTAGTATTGGTATTTCATTTTGGTGTTGTATTCTGCCTAACCGGATTTTTATTTACTATTGTAAGATGCAATAAAATAAATACGAGAAAATCTTTTATAGCATGCATAACGTAACTCCGGTATATATGCTGCACAAAAACTTAATTTGTTAAGTATTATTTACTACTTTTAAGATAAATAATACCACGATTGAGAAAGTTATTTTATAAAATTATTTATAAGTTATTTCTTAAATCAACTTATACGTATTTGTTAATATAAAAATTGTTTACCAAAAGTAATATAAAATTAGTGCAAATGATAAAATATATTATAAAACGTGAAGTATTTGAATGTACTTAATTTTTGCAATGAAGGATAACTTATACATAACTTGTAAAGTAACTTTCCTAATCTTGAATTCTAATAATATAATAAGGTATAATAGTATAATATACCAATAGAAACTTTGTGCTGTTTACATAAAAATAATATTAGAAATCTTTATGCCAAAATACTTGTATTTTATATTAAAAAAAATACTTTTTGAAGTACTTGTCTATTTATCGTATAAAGGTAGAATATACAGCTCTCTCTCTCTCTCTCTCTCTCTCTCTCTCTCTCTCTGCATGGGAAAAAATGTTTCATACATAATTATATACAATTATATATAATTATATATAAAATATGTTCATATATATAACATTTTTTCCCGAGTATTTATAAGTGGGATATACGACTCATGGAAGATTTTACCAATAATGTTTAGAGAAAAAATGTAAAATGATACGATAACTTACAAATTACTATCAAGGAATAAAAATGAATATATATACAGAATGTAATAGATAATAATTCTAACTTTTTGCATATATTACAAGTATTATGACGTACATGGTTCATGTAGTATATTTATTGCATTTATTGCACTGAATCTAATCTGAGTATTTTGTATGCTTTGGGCATAAATTCCGCTTGCTAAAAATGCTATATATTCCAAACAGATGACATAGACTTTACAAGACTTTAAATTGAACAATAAATATAAAAGCACTTGTATTTTGCTGTAATTCGTTTTTTATTTTCTCTTTACAATTACATTTCTCCAAATAATATTTAAGCCTTTCGCACTCTCTAATAATAATCATTTTAAGTAAGTTATAATATATGATTGCACTACTTACTGCATTGACAATTAAATCGATTCAATTGTGTGATAGTGGTTTTAACATATAATATTAATTTAAAAAAAACTGAAATCATAACACCATACTAATAGAACACAAAGACAAAATAATAGAATGGTTATGTGCAAATTACCCCTATATTTATTTTTTCGATTTCTAAGATGTATATATATATATATATATATATATATCCCCTTGCAACGTAAATACCGGAGTAATACTCTATGTTCTTTTGCTAATTTATAATTTATGTTTTAGATATTAGCTGATGGAAAAATAGATAAAACTGTTATCGTACAAGGATATTTCTCAGTATTACTTCTTATTATCTTCTTGATGAATACTTTTCTCTAGTGTGGGGCAGGAGAGCTTGTAACAGAGCAAGTAAGTTATATCTATTCTGTGCTTAATTTCTTTTACAAGAAATAAGAAGTTATTTAAATCTCAATTAACTATTATTAATATATTTAAAAATAATCCTTATTGAAGTTGCATGAATTAATATGTTTTCTTATATTCTAAGTGCAATGCAGTATATCGTGCAATATGTGATGTTGAGTGGTACAAATTGGAACCAAGGAAGGCAAGAAGTCTTATTTTATTAATGATGCGAGCGAAATATCCTTTTTGTATCACTGCAGGAAAGATTTTTCCGTTAACAATGGCTACGTTTTGCAGTGTAAGATTATCTTAACTCTTCTCATATTAATTTTACTTTGCTATATAATGGAATCCGATTTATTTTCACATTTAATTTCTCTCTCTCTCTCTCTTTCTCTCTCTTTCTTTCTCTTTATTTACACACACACGCACGCACGCACGCACGCACGCATATCGGATGTTCAGACACTCATATACTCTATTTAAAAACAAGGGAAATAGTAATTTTGAAAAACATTTCGTACAAAAGTTGTTTGAGATCAAGTAATGCATTACATAGGCTTATGCAATTGACCTTGGTTGGCGTGAAGGTCATGTCAAGATCGATAAGAACTTTTTAAATGGAAACCCATAGCCCTTATTGTATGTTCTTATATACTGTTATTAAGACGTTTTAGAAACACTGGTTATAAATCCTTTTTAGTTGAGATTTTTCTGAATTATGAAATTTCAAAATTTCAGTACGCTGAGCATTACCGTTACATAAGATGTACTGCAAGGAGATTGCACGATTGGAGACTTTAAAAAAACACCTCGAAGAGGTGTAAATCCGATCGTGTAACTTCCACCTAGTACATCTTGGGTAATCCTTACGCCGGTGGCACTGAAGTCTCAATTCAGGAAGATCTACTAAAAAGGGGTTTGTAACCAGTGTTTCAAAAACGTCTTGACATCAACTACAAGAATATGCAATGAAAGATATAAGTTACCGTTTAAAAAATTCAAGTCAATCTTGGCATAATCTTCACGACGCCAACCAAGATCAATCGCATATGTCCATGTAATTACTTGAGCCCCAACTTTTGTGAAACAAAATTTTCAATATAATCATTTCCCTCGGTTTTAAATGGGATGTACGGGTGGTCTGAAATACCGATATGTGAGTAAATACGTATCGACTTCTGATAAGTCAGTACGGTTTACGAAATTTTTCTGTATATACGGAATGCATGTTATAATTAATTAAGAATTTATTTTTTGGGTAAGTTTTTTTAGCTTTGTCTGTAAAAATTGAAAACTGTAAAGTTTGCATACTAATTCCGATCTCCCCTACATAAGAAACGATATTGGCAACGTATTTCTTAAATATCATTAAATAAAAATAATTATTTACAGATATTAAAAACATCGATGGGCTATATATCATTTTTATTAACACAACATGGTTGATATATTAATATTTAATAATTATATCAACTTAAAAATGGATACTTTCATAATTTTATACTTACAATGGACATATTTCTAGAAAACCTGCTATTGTTACAGCTGTAATAAAAATATAATTATGTTTTGTCTATTGGTGTTTATTATAAATTATATCATTAAGACATTTATAATGTAACAAATATTTTTATGGAACAAAAATAGTTCGATGGAAATGGGCCCTCGTGCATTATGTTTAACTTTAGCTCGCCACGCGAGAGTACAACATAAGCTATGCGATTTTGTACATTGCTATAACTTTTTTTATAATATTATTTGATCATATGGATTAAGATTCAAAAGAAAACTGAACTATTCATATATAATATAATAATAAAATATGTATAGTACAAAATGTATAGTATAAAATTTCTTCTTAATGTTCGTCTTTGAAATACATTACACTTAGCGATAATGTTTTATTAAATTTGATGACAACTGTATTTCATCAAATCAACATAACAAGATGAATGTACTTACGTTATTATAACTATATGAGTTTTATATGTACTTCAGTTTTGAGAAAAGAATTTTCTGCCTTATATCTTTATAAACAGAATCATGCAACTAAAACAAATTTGTTATCGTATTTCGAGAATGTTAATAGCTTTGAAAGTTATCATACAGTTGCAGTTTTAAGATATCAAAATTTTATCATTGGAAATGTCTGGGCAATTTTCAAATATGAATTATAATCTTCTTATAGTCCAGAGAAAATATTTTATCACGTTTCCTATAATAACAAATATGTCTTTAAAAGAGATATTTAAAAGATGCGTGTTATACAATTTCACGTCATCTTTTTTTTTAAATATAATTTTTGTTGTCTGGTACAGAAAACCTCATTAAAGATGCAATAACGTTATTTCTCGTTTCGCAATAAACGCATACATAATGAAGCAACATGAAACATGGAAAAAACTTTCTAAGTATCGACGAATTTATAATGTGATGCAACATTTTCTATCTCTTATTTTATTAGATCAGACATAACCGATGCGTGTTGGATAGATATTTTATTTTATATTAGATTTCATTTCATTTTATTTGTTTATTTATTTTTTATTTACTTATTTATTTAATTATTCATTTGTCCACTTTTTTATTGATTTATTGATTTACTTATTAATTAATATGAAAAATTAGAATAAATTTTTGATCGGGAAAATGCGTAACAAGCGCGAGAAGTTCTATGGCATGCTACGCTTGCTCCGGCTGCTCTATGATTGATCAACTTTAATCGTCAATATCTCGATAAATAACGATCTGAATCAAAACTTGTGAAAGAACTTTCAGTTCAAAATTTTATCCCCTTTCACTGAAATATTAATAAAAAAATACGGGACATCCTGTATATATATATATATATATATATATATATATATATATATATATACATATATATATATATATTGCAAAATTCAGAATACTGATTGATGTTGGTTTAGATACAAGTTTAATTCTATTCCTTGAATTTTCAAAGATATTTTTGTACTTACTGCTTAGAATGATCAATTATTATTTTTTTCATTATTAATGATCAATTATATTTCTTTTTTTACGTAAAAAAAGATTTATAATCTAATAAGCTATTTTTTCGTCATTAGGGTTGGCTCCCCCACCGGTATATTTACTGAAATAATTATAATATATTTATAAAATAAAATTAAAAAAAACTTTTATGATAATATAAATAAAAGTTATTTAAGTTAATCAGTCAGTATCTTGACTTTTGCATATGTAGGAGATTAGACTATAAAGATAGGTAGACTAATTATGTTAAAAACGACTGAAGACACATGTAAACATGCACGTGCAGCAAGAATTTCTGCTCAATAGCCCATAATATCTTAAATACAGTCGCTTCTCCTTAAGGGGATCCTAAAGCAAAACTCGAACCCCGACGAAATCGCTAGAAATCACGCCGCGCGCCGCACATCGACATGTCTTTTTATATTACCATAGCAATAAAAAAACAGTGATCTCTAGTGACTTTGTCAAAGTTCTGGCTTTACTTTAGGATCTCCTTAAAAAAATGTGATATATTTTAAAAAATCGTATATGTAAGTAAATATTTGTATTCTTAAACTTTTTGTTTTAGAATCACATTTAATTATTTCAGGTATTTGATTTCTAAATCTGGTTGGATAATAAATGTAACTATTATTTAACAAATCCAATAGATTGTTTTTGTTTGTCTGTCTTTTAATCTTTGTAAATGTTAAGAAAAAAGCAGATAAGGCTAATAAACTAATCTTACCATGCGCTATAAGGCTCATTTAGTGACGAATACTTTTATAAGTACATTTTATTTAGAATTTCATATTTTTAAACTTAATCTTTGTATTAATATATAATAAAATATGTTAATATATAATTCGAAATATATGATTTTTTACAATACTTTAACAATCCCGTCAACCATATCATGTGTCATGCTATTCCTGGAATCAATTAACACCTAAGGAATGCATTAAAAGATTTTTTTCATATCAGTTATCAATTTATAATTATTATCAAAATATTAATAATAAATTAAATGTAATAATAGTAAAATTAGTAATAACGGAATAGATAAGTAGGATTATATTAATTTCTATATGTGAAAGAGTCACGCAAATCTAAAAAGTATTTCTGCGATTCCCTGATAAATCATTATGGATTATGAAATTTTATCGTCTATAGCGAATATAATAATTGATTTAGAATTTATTTTTTGGGTAAATCTTTTGATTTTGTCTATAAAAATTCAAAATTGAAAAATTGGTATACTAATTCCGGTCCCCCCTAAGTAAGAATCGATATTAGCAAATATTTCTCGAATGTCAGTAAAAATAATAATTAATTTCAGATATTAAAATCGTCGTTGGGCTATATATCATTTTTATTGTCAAAAAATGGCTAAAGTTACTATATTAATAATCGATAGTTAATAATATAATATAAATATATATATATTTGTGGTTATATACAAGTAGACATAGTTTCCTATTTAAAAAATACCTTTTATTGTTACAGTAGTAAAAATTAAATTATGTTTTCTATTGATTATTGTTTATTATAAATTTATTGTTTATTATATCATTAAACATTTTGTAATGTGGCTAATATTTTTATTGCACAGAAATTGTTCAACAGACAAAACATAATTTCTTATGTATCACATTTAAGATAAACGAGAAATCTATTATACAAAAGTACAATACAAAATTTTCTCTTAACGTTTATTTTTTAATTACATTATTTAAGGTGATAGAGTTTTACCAATTTTTAAAGTTAATTGCATTTTATCAAATCAATGATAAAATAAAGGACGCGTCATTGTATTATGTGAGTTTTATTACTTACTTTAATTTTGAAAAATGAAGAATTGATCGATTTTCTTATCTTCAATGAATAAGAATATTATAGAACACATTTGTTATTTTATTGAAAAAATGTTGCCAGATCTTTGACAGCCTTATAAAGTTGCAGATTTTGAAGACTGAAATTTCATTACTGTAAATAGTGAATGGAAATGCATGAACAATTGTAATGTACAAACTATAATCTACTTATAGTCTGGACATAATATATTCACTCATGTTTATTGCAACAATTAATGTCTTTGAAAGAGAAACATTTAAAGGATACGAGTATAATATTCAATTTTATTTTATCTCTTTTTACCATAATTTTTGAGGCTAGTATAGAAAGTTGCATTAAAAATGTAATGGCGTTATTTTCTGTTTCGCAATAAATGCATACATAATAGAGTATAATACAAAGTATAAAAAAATTTTCAAGCGAGTATCGATGAACTTATAATGCGGTGCAACATTTTTTACCTCTTATTTTATTAGATCAGACATAAACGAATTTATAACTTGAATGTAAAATTCTTTATTACGATGAATAGCTATGAATAGCATTCTTAATATTTAATGCCACATTTGACAATGCTGTCGAGTTTTTGTATTTGTATAGAGAGCATGCGTGATGATCATTTCGCATCATATCGTGGAAAGAACAAAGCAGTTCTTTATGTTCTAACTTTTAACATGAATGTTACAAATTCTTCAGGATACAGAGGTACTAACTTCATGTTACAATTATTCTGTTTATTAATCGTTTAATTAATAATCTACTAAATAAGTTTGTGTGTGTGCACACATTATATTATTATAAATCCATTCTTATAAAAGAGATACTGTGTTATCGTTAACTTTTGTTACGCACAAACACTTAATAATTAGATATTAAATATTGAATATAAATATTATATTTACAACTGTATTATCTAACTAATATAACATAAAAATTTATTAGATTTCATGTGGGCAATACATCTACAACGTTTAGGATTTGAAATGGTGGGCTTATGGCCTAAACTCAACAAATGTACTAAGAAATGTTTGTGGTCAAAAATTTGGGTCGGCATCATTCTTATTTTATTAATATTTGTTTCATATATTCCGATGATTCGTGCAATTATACAAGTTTGGGATAATATGGTACTCGTAATAGATAATTTACATACAACGTTACCCCAAGTAATAGTATCAGTGAAATACATTATCATATTACGGAAACAAACGGGTACGTCCAAAATTATATATACGATTCTCTCTTTGATGCGGTGTTTTACAAATAACAGCATATGTCTAAATAATTCAATATTTTAATGTCTTTTACATTGCTCACATTTTATCTATAATTATTTACATTTTTAAGTTGTATTGTCAATTATAAACATGATGGCAGAAGATTGGATGGCATTTAAGCTGAATGAAGAACGAGATGTGATGATAAAACAAGCACAAATAGCACGATTAATTATGATGATTGGATATGTTATCGTGATAATAGCGTTTTTCACAGCAATTATTCTTCCTTATTTTGGCTTTGTCATAATGTACGTAACGAATTCCACAGATCGGCGCAAATCGTTACCATTGGAGACATATCATTTCTATGATGCATACAAGAGTCCGCAATTTGAGTTAATATTTTTTATTCAAATGATAACGCTGTTGTTGGCAGCTACCATTTATATGTCTGTAGATATCTTTCTAGTTGTAATAATTCTTCACATTTGTGGCCAATTAGAAAACTTTAGACGCCGCTTAATTAATTTGATCTCATATAAAAATTTCAATAAAATTTTAAACAATATCGTAGCGACTCATTTACGTCTTGTCAGGTATGAATTTTTATTTTGGTAGAATGTTTAACGATGTTAAATAGCCGATAATATATATATGTATATTTTTATGATTAAATATGTACAGTTTTTAATATATGTATACAGAGTGTCCCATTTTAAATAATGCATTAAAATTTCTCGACAACCATGGTAGATATGGAAAAATATTTCAAACAAAAGTGGTATGGTTCGGAGGAGGACATAAGAAGGTACAATACCATTGATTTAATTTTGGGTGGCGTCACTATAAGGTCAGGTCATGGTCAAATAAATTTTTTTTTAATGAAACATCCTACTTTTGATCATTTTCAATTTATAACTCAAAAAGTACTTAATCAAAAAATTTTTTCTTATGGCGTTTTAAAAAGCTCTCCACATCAGTAAATAGATTCTGGCATCAAAAATAGTATTTTATTAATAAAAATCGATAATCTTGATGATGACACCCAAAGTCAAATCAGTGGTACTTTCTTATTGTCCTCCGAATCAATTTTTGTTTGAAACATTTTTCCACATAGTTTTCGAGAAATCTTTGTGCATTATTTAAAATGGGACACTTTGTATATATAATGTTTGATTTAATGTGATACCCTTTTAAATAATTTTATTTATAGATTTGCCGACAATATCGAAAGTACATATTCTTTAATGATGTTAGTATTGGTATTTCATTTTGGTGTTGTATTCTGCCTAACCGGATTTTTATTTACTATTGTAAGATGCAATAAAATAAATACGAGAAAATCTTTTATAGCATGCATAACGTAACTCCGGTATATATGCTGCACAAAAACTTAATTTGTTAAGTATTATTTACTACTTTTAAGATAAATAATACCACGATTGAGAAAGTTATTTTATAAAATTATTTATAAGTTATTTCTTAAATCAACTTATACGTATTTGTTAATATAAAAATTGTTTACCAAAAGTAATATAAAATTAGTGCAAATGATAAAATATATTATAAAACGTGAAGTATTTGAATGTACTTAATTTTTGCAATGAAGGATAACTTATACATAACTTGTAAAGTAACTTTCCTAATCTTGAATTCTAATAATATAATAAGGTAGTATAATATACCAATAGAAACTTTGTGCTGTTTACCATAAAAATAATATTAGAAATCTTTATGCCAAAATACTTGTATTTTATATTAAAAAAAATACTTTTTGAAGTACTTGTCTATTTATCGTATAAAGGTAAAATATACAGCTCTCTCTCTCTCTCTCTCTCTCTCTCTCTCTCTCTCTCTCTCTCTCTCTCTCTCTCTGCATGGGAAAAAATGTTTCATATATAATTATATACAATTATATATAATTATATATAAAATATGTCCATATATATAACATTTTTTCCCGAGTATTTATAAGAGGGATATACGACTCATGGAAGATTTTACCAAAAAATTACCAATAATGCTTAGAGAAAAAATGTAAAATGATACGATAACTTACTATTAAGGAATAACATAATAGGATACGATAAATTACTATCAAGGAATAAAAATGAATATATATACAGAATGTAATAGATAATAATTCTAACTCTTTTTGCATATATTACAAGTATTATGACGTACATGGTTCATATAGTACATTTATTGCATTTATTGCACTGAATCTAATCTGAGTATTTTGTATGCTTTGGGCATAAATTCCGCTTGCTAAAAATGCTATATATTCCAAACAGGTGACATAGACTTTACAAGACTTTAAATTGAACAATAAATATAAAAGCACTTGTATTTTGCTGTAATTCGTTTTTTATTTTCTCTTTACAATTATATTTCTCCAAATAACATTTAAGCTTTTCGCACTCCCTAATAATAATCATTTTATGTAAGTTATAATATATGATTGAACTACTTACTGCATTAACAATTAAATCGATTCAATTGTGTGATAGTGGTTTTAACATATAATATTAATTTAAAAAAAACTGAAATCATAACATCATACTAGAACAAAGGCAAAATAATAGAATGGTTATGTGCAAATTACCCCTATATTTATTTTTTCGATTTCTAAGATGTATATATATATATATATATATATATATATATATATATATATCCCCTTGCAACGTAAATACCGGAGTAATACTCTATGTTCTTTTGCTAATTTATAATTTATGTTTTAGATATTAGCTGATGGAAAAATAGATAAAACTGTTATCATACAAGGATATTTCTCAGTATTACTTCTTATTATCTTCTTGATGAATACTTTTCTCTATTGTGGGGCAGGAGAGCTTGTAACAGAGCAAGTAAGTTATATCTATTCTGTGCTTAATTTCTTTTACAAGAAATAAGAAGTTATTTAAATCTCAATTAACTATTATTAATATATTTAAAAATAATCCTTATTGAAGTTGCATGAATTAATATGTTTTTTTATATGTATTCTAAGTGCAATGCAGTATATCGTGCAATATGTGATCTTGAGTGGTACAAATTGGAATCAAGGAAGGCAAGAAGTCTTATTTTATTAATGATGCGAGCGAAATATCCTTTTTGTATCACTGCAGGAAAGATTTTTCCGTTAACAATGGCTACGTTTTGCAGTGTAAGATTATCTTAACTCTTCTCATTCTCTTTCTCTATTAATTTTACTTTGCTATATAATGGAATCCGATTTCTTTTCATATTTAATTTCTCTCTCTCTCTCTCTCTCTCTCTCTCTCTTTATTTACACACACACGCACGCACGCACGCATGCATATCGGATGTTCAGACACTCATATACTCTATTTAACAACAAGGGAAATAGTAATTTTGAAAAACATTTCGTACAAAAGTTGTTTGAAATCAAGTATGCATTACATAGGGTTATGCAATTGACCTTGGTTGGCGTGAAGGTCATGTCAAGATCGATTTGAACTTTTTAAATGGATATCCATAGCCCTTATTGCATGTTCTTACATACTGTTATTAATACGTTTTCGAAATACTGGTTATAAATCCTTTTTAGTTGAGATCTTGTTGAATTATGAAATTTCAAAATTTCAGTACGCTGAGCATTACCGTTACATAAGATGTACTGCAAGGAGATTGCACGATTGGAGACTTTAAAAAAACACCTCGAAGAGGTGTAAATCCGATCGTGTAACTTCCACCTAGTACATCTTGGGTAATCCTTACGCCGGCAGCACTGAAGTCTCAATTCAGGAAGATCTACTAAAAAGGAATTTGTAACCAGTGTTTCAAAAAAACGTGTCTTGACATCAACTACAAGAATATGCAATGAAAGATATAGGTTACTGTTTAAAAAATTCAAGTCAATCTTGGCATAATCTTCACGACGCCAACCAAGATCGCATATGTCCATGTAATACATTACTTGATCTCCAACTTTTGTGAAACAAAATTTTCAATATAATCATTTCCCTCGGTTTTAAATGGGATGTACGGGTGGTCTGAAACACCGATATGTGAGTAAATACGTAGCAACTTCTGATAAGTCAGTACGGTTTACGAAATTTTTCTGTATATACGGAATGCTATAATTAATTAAGAATTTATTTTTTGGGTAAGTTTTTTTAGCTTTGTCTGTAAAAATTGGAAACTGTAAAGTTTGCATACTAATTCCGATCTCCCCTACATAAGAAGCGATATTGGCAACGTATTTCTTAAATATCACTAAATAAAAATAATTATTTACAGATATTAAAAACATCGATGGGCTATATATCATTTTTATTAACACAACATGGTTGATATATTAATATTTAATAATTATATCAACTTAAAAATGGATACTTTCATAATTTTATACTTACAATGGACATATTTCTAGAAAACCTGCTATTATTATAGCTGTAGTAAAAATATAATTATGTTTTGTCTATTGGTGTTTATTATAAATTATATCATTAAGACATTTATAATGTAACAAATATTTTTATGGAACAAAAATAGTTCGATGGAAATGGGCCCTCGTGCATTATGTTTAACTTTAGCTCGCCACGCGAGAGTACAACATAAGCTATGCGATTTTGTACATTGCTATAACTTTTTTTATAATATTATTTGATCATATGGATTGAAGTTCAAAAGAAAACTGAACTATTCATAGATATATAATATAATAATAAAGTATGTATAGTACAAAATGTATAGTACAAAATTTCTTCTTAATGTTCGTCTTTGAAATACATTACACTTAGCGATAATGTTTTATTAAATTTGATAACAACTGTATTTCATCAAATCAACATAACAAGATGAATGTACTTACGTTATTATAACTATATGAGTTTTATATGTACTTCAGTTTTGAGAAAAGAATTTTCTGCCTTATATCTTTATAAACAGAATCATGCAACTAAAACAAATTTGTTATCGTATTTCGAGAATGTTAATAGCTTTGAAAGTTATCATACAGTTGCAGTTTTAAGATATCAAAATTTTATCATTGGAAATGTCTGGGCAATTTTCAAATATGAATTATAATCTTCTTATAGTCCAGAGAAAATATTTTATCACGTTTCCTATAATAACAAATATGTCTTTAAAAGAGATATTTAAAAGATGCGTGTTATACAATGCACTATACAATTTCACGTCATCTTTTTTTTTAAATATAATTTTTGTTGGCTAGTACAGAAAACCTCATTAATGATGTAATAACGTTATTTCTCGTTTCGCAATAAACGCATATATAATGAAGCAACATGAAACATGGAAAAAACTTTCTGAGTAAGTATCGACGAATTTATAATGTGATGCAACATTTTTCTATCTCTTATTTTATTAGATCAGACATAAACGATTTTATAATTTGAACATTTATAAAATTCTTTCTTACCACATTAGTAAATGTAACTAGTAATAGCATTCTTAATATTTAATGTCGCATTTGACAGTGCTATCGAGTTCTTGCATTTGTGTAGAGAGCATGCGTGATGATCATTTAGCATCATACTCCGGAAAGAACAAGATGTTCTAATTTTCAGCATGGATATTACAAATTCTTCAGGATACAGAGGTACTAACTTCATATTACATTTTTTTCATATTAACCATACTCAATATATGTACTAAATTTCTATAATTTTGCGTTATAAATCCTTTCTTGAAATACTGCATTATTTTATTTGTTGTTTATTTTTCTTATGTATAAATATTTAATAATTTAAACGTTATATATTAAATATAAATATATTATATTTGCAACTATTATCGAAATTGCTCATATTGTATAAAAATTTATCAGATTTTATATGGGCAATTAATCTACCTCGTTTAGCATTCGAAATGGTAGGCTTGTGGCCTGAATACTACAAATGTACTAAAAAAAATTTGTGGGCAGAAATTTGGGTTGCCATAGTTATCATGTCATTAATATTTATTTCTAATATTCCGATGATATGTGCAATCGTACAAGTTTGGGGTAATATGATACTTGTGATAGACTATTTACATACAACATTACCTCAAATAATAGTATCAGTGAAATACATTATCATTCGGCGAAAACGAAAAGGTACGCACAGCATTATATAAAATAAAATATTTAACATTATATTCCATTGTTTTATTGAACCATTTTATAATAAATAATTTTAATTACAAATATTGTAGAGTAATAAGAAAATAGGATATATATGTATAATTTACTTGTATGTAGCAACATGGAAATAAATTATAAAATGTGCATGATTTTTTTTGTTGCAATAATTTATAAATAATAACATATGTTTAAGTAATTTAGATATTAACATTTTTAACAATACTTACATTTTATCTATAGCTATTTATATTTTCAAGTTCTCTTATCAATTGTGAATATGATGGCAGAAGATTGGATGACATTTAAGCTGGATAGAGAAAGAAATGTGATGATTAAACGAGCACAAACAGCCCGACTAATTATGACTATTGGATATGTTATCATAATAATAGCGCTCTTAACAGTAAACTTTCTTCCTTTCTTTGATATTCATGTATTATACGTAATGAATTACACGGATCGGCGCAAACTGTTACCATTGAAGACGTATCACTTCTACGATACAGATAAGAGTCCGCAATTTGAGTTAACATTTTTTATTCAGATTTTGACGACATTGTTTGCAGCTATCATTTACATGTCTGTAGATATCTTTCTAGTTGTTATCATTCTTCACATTTGTGGCCAGTTAGAAAACTTTAGATACCGATTAATTGATTTGGTCTCGTACAGAGATTTCAATAAAATTTTAAACGAAATCGTAACGTTCCATTTACGTCTTATCAGGTATGAATTTTTACTATGACAATAGAATGTTAAACGACATTAATTTAGAAACACATTGTAAAATATTTCTTTGTACACATTTTAAACTTTGAATGTTAAAATTGTTTATTTATAGTTATACTTCTTATGACAATAATATTAATATTGTGTGTAACTGTGAATAATATATATTTTTATTTATTTCCCAATACAGTAATCATCTTATTGCATACTTTGTTATATAATAATTCTTATCACATTTGCAGTTGTAAAGCATGTTTGTCAAAAACATTTTTATTGCCATATAATTGAAACAATTGTATTAATATCATTATAATTTTGTTGGAAAAAACTAATTAAGAATTTAGTAAATGGTATCAAATAATCGATGATATGTATTTTATGTTTAAATATATGTATATTTTTTAAAATACATAGACTTTTACACACACACACACACACACACACACACACACACGCACGCACGCACGCACGCACACATATTAGAAAACCAACAAAAAGTTCCAAACCTCTTAAATAGCTTGAAAATTTAAATATACCTACTATTGTCTTTTTTTTCTAAAAAATTAAAAATTTCTGCCACTTGTGCGTAAGATCTCACCTCATTCTGACATCATTAAAAAATATATACACTCCTAATAAGTTATCATTAATATTTTTAATAAATACTGTACAATTAAAGATAATTATGTAGGAAAAGAGAAGGAGAGAAGAGGAAGTAGAGACACATAACAGGCAAGCTTAAACATATACATACGACTTCGACCGATACATCTGAAGTAATACTGATGCCAGCAGTATTGTAACCTTCAAACTCATAACTCGAAAAGTATTGACTAAAAGAGCTTTATTAGAATATTCTAAAAAACTAACTAAAAAACTATTGACATCAGTTATTAGATTTTGAAATAAAAAATATTTTATTTAAAAAATCAATTTGACCTTGACTTTGGTGACGCCATCCGAAGTCAAACTATGATAGTATCAGTAAATAGATCATTTTAAAATTACAACTTTTGTATGAAACATTTTGCACAGAAATGCTTACTTTATAAGATATTTAAAAGGTCCGGAACTTTTTGTACATTCTGTATATATACAATAAATATATATATATATATGTATATATATATATGTATGTATGTATGTATGTATGTATAATATATATATGTATATATGTATGTATATTTTATTGATTTAATTATCCTTTTTAATAATTTTATTCGTAGATTTGCCGACAATATTGAAAATACATTCTCTTTACTGATGTTAGTATTGATATTTTATTTTGCTGTGGTATTCTGCCTAAGCGGATTTCTATTTACTATTGTAAGAGTCAATAAAACAAATACGAGAAAATATTTTATAGCATACATAAGGTAACTCTGGTATATTTGCCGCACAAAAACTTTACTAACAATAAGCATCATTTACTATTTTTAAGTAAATAATAACAGGATTGAGTGAGTTACTTTATAAAATTGTAACTTATAAGTAACTTTTTAAGTCTTATATGTATTTGTTATAAAAATTAAGTACAAAATGTAATACAAAATTGGAGTAAATGATAAAATATATATTATACAGATTTAAATACGTGAATTTAATGTAACTTTTTCAATTCTGAATACTAATAATTTAATAATAAGGTAAATAAATAACCATATACCAATAGAAACTTTGTGCTGTTTATTATATTAGGTGTTGGAATTAATTCGTAGCGTTTTTTAATGAAAGAATGTTATTTATTTCACATGAGCATTAAAAAATACATTAATGAAAGTACTTCCCATCACTTGTAAAACGCTACGAATTAATTCCAACACCTAATATAATATAAAAATAATATTAGAAATTGTTGTTCGAAATACTTACATTTCAAATTAAAAAAAGAAAACTTTGAAATTTTTGCCTTTTTGTCGTATACAGAAGTGGGAAATACAATTACTTAGCAAGAAGTAGGATATACAATTCATGAAAAATTTACCAGTAATACTTATAAATAGAACGTAAAATGCTTAACTAACAAAATTTTATTTAAGAATAAAAATGATGGATAATATACGAAGTATATATAATAGATAATTATTCTAATCTATTGTGCATATATTATAAGCATTATGACATATATATATCTCATGTATTAGGTGTTGGAATTAATTCGTAGCGTTTTTAATGAAAGAATGTTATTTATTTCACATGAGCATTAAAAAATACATTAATGAAAGTACTTCCCATCACTTGTAAAACGCTACGAATTAATTCCAACACCTAATATGCATTTATTGTATTTAGACTGGATTGTTCCACCTTTAAGTAAACTTCAGCTGATTATCTTACTCTACTGATTATCTTACTCTCTTTCTTTCTTATGCTCTTACTCTTTTTATTCTTTTGTTTATTCAGTAAATTACTTCATAGTTCAATCGAAAATGAAACAAATGGTCTTAATGAACTAAATCCAATCTGCGTACTTTGTATGCTTTGGGTATAAATCTGCTAACAATGTCATATATTCCAAACAGATGGGATATAAGATATTAAGCTGAACATTGAATACCAGAGTTAAACACTTGTATTTTGCTGTTTGAACTCCGTTCTTTACTATCCCTCTACACATATGTATCATCAACCTTTTCGCATTCCCTACAGTAATTATTTTATGTAAGTTATGATATATGATTGCACTACTTACTATATAACAAATCATCGATTCAACTGACAGTGGTTTTAGTAATATAAATAGCAAAAAACTGAAATCATAATACAATACCAATATAATATAGAGGCATAATAATAAATAGAAAGAATAATTATGTGCAAATTAACTAAATTTAAATTTTTCTGATTTCTAAGACGTACATCCCCGCGCGGCTTAAATACCAGAGTTATGCTACACTCCTTTGTTACCTTATAATTTATGTTTTAGATAATTGTTGACGGAAAAATAGACAAAAATGTTATCGTACAAGGATATTTCTCAGTATTACTGTTTATTATCTTATTGATGAATACTTTTCTCTTTTGTGGAGCAGGAGAACTTATAACAGAGCAAGTAAGTTATGTACTTACAGCTTGATTATACTTACACAAAAATTGTTTTAAAAGTGATGCATCACATCTTTTCTTGGCCAATAATAAAAGTGGAAAAGTAAAATGGTACATACTTTAAGTTTGTTGTAACTTTTATGTAAAATTACATGATATTCTGATAGATGAAGTAGTTATAATAACTTTTCTAATGGCGTCTAACTTTTCCAACGAGCTGTAGGATATGTTCTGTTTCACATTCGCTCGCTGTAAGCATTAGTTCATTCTTGTTGTCTATTAAATATTAAACAAAGTTAAATTATGCTTACAAGTACTGTAAACGCAAAACGGAGCGTATCCATAATTGCATTTTTTATCGCAAAGAAAGGAACTGGTAAATAAATATGATGCATTACTTTTTGAACAATCCTTGTAATACACATAATAAAATAGTTATAATATAAATATATATATATAAATATATATATATATAAATATATAGTTATAATATAAATATAATATAAATATAATAAAATAGTTATAAATAATGTATTTATAATGTATATCAATAGTATTGTATAAATTTGTTTTATACTTTGGAGCAAATATAATTTTTAGATGTTAGTATACGTACCAAAATATTTTTTTAGTTATATTATTATAATACTGTTTATTATAAATTTGCTATTAAATTATTAGACAAAACAAACTATTTATTAAAAATTTATTATAGACCATATTTATGCATGACCGTTTACCGAATGACTTTTTCTGAGTGAACATTAACCAGAATGCAAATTCATTCAAGTTATATCACATTTTTTTGCTTCTAATTTTTTTAATAAAAAATAAGAAGTAATTTAAATTTCAATTGATTTAATATATCTAGAAACAGTCTTTGTCGAAATGGCATTAATATGTTTTCTCACATGTATTTATTAAGTGCAATGCAGTATATCGTGCAATGTGCGATCTTAAATGGTATAAATTGGACTCAAGGAAGGCAAGAAGTCTTATTTTGTTAATGATGCGAGCTAAATGTCCTTTTTCTATCACTGCAGGAAAGATTTTTCCATTAACAATGGCTACTTTTTGCAGTGTAAGATTATTTCAACTCCACTTATATTAACTTTGTTCTTTTGTTATGTAATGGTATTCGATTTACGTTTACATTTAATTTCTCTTTCTCTCTCTCTCTTCCCCTCTCCCCCACATACGCACATACACACACCCAATTTTATATTTAGTAACTCTTGATAAGTCAGTACGGATTACGAATTTTTTCCGTATATACAGAATGTATGTTGTAATTAATTAAGAATTAATTTTTTGTAAGCCTTTTAGTTTTGTCTATAAAAATTCAAAACTGTAAAATTGGCATTCTAATCACGAATTGTTCTTTTCCCTACTTTTAAAAATCGACGTTAGCAACTTCGTAAATGTCAGTAAATAAATAAATTATTATTTTCAGATATTAAAAACATCGATGAGCTATATATCATTTTTATTAACAAAACATGGCTAAACATGATATATTAATATTAAGTATTTATATAATCTTAAAAATATATAATTATATACTTACAAGTAGACACAATTTTTAGAAAGCATGGTATTGTTAGAGTTGTAGTAAAAATATAATTATGTTTTGTCTATTGGTTGTTGTTTATTATAAATTATATCATTGAGCAATTTATAACAAATTATATCACACAGACACACATTAAACAATTTATAATAAATATTTTTATTGCATAAAAATAGTTCGAAAGGTTAACTAAAGAAACGCGTATTTTTTTGCTTAAAATTTAAAATAAAAAATTTAAGAATTTTTTTATCCAAAATTGATATTTCTGCAAATTAAAAAAAGTTTTTAAACAATTATAATTAATTAATTAAAAATAAAATACATTTGATTTAATTCATATTTATCAGTCTTTGGCCGACTTTGGGATATAGATTTTACATGATTTGGGCTAAAAAATATGCATTCATAGCTATCGCGACAAAGTTGCAGGATTCTACGAACTATGACGTAGGATAATCAAAAATAACAATGGCAAGAGGATCAAGGAAAAACAAAAATGTATACAATAGTATACAATATAGTATAACAAAAGTATAATTCAAAATTTCTTTTTAATGTTTGTTTTTTCTTTGAATTACACTAGACTTGTTGATAAATAACGTTTTATTAAACAAAAGTATAATTCAAAATTTCTTTTTAATATTTGTTTTTTCTTTGAATTACACTAGACTTGTTGATAAATAACGTTTTATTAAATTTGACAAATTTAATCAAATCAATATAGCAAGATGAATGTACTTACGTTATTATAATTATGAGTTTTATCACTTACTTCAATTTTAAGAAAAAATTTTTTTGCTTTATCTTCGATGAGCAGAATTATGTTTTGTTGTTTTATTGCGAGAATATTGCTAGTTTTAAAAGATATTATATATTGTACAATTGCAGATTTAAGACATCACAATTTTATCATTGGAAATGTATGGACAATTTTCAAATATGAATTATAATTTATTTATAGTCTTAAAAAATATTGCATTCTATCACGCCTACTACAGCAAAAATAAAAGATATTTAAAAGATACATATTATATGTGTATTATACAATTTCACATCATCTTTTTTTTAATATAATTTTTGTTGGCTGGTATATAAAGCCTCATTAAAGATGCAATAGCGTTATTCCACGTTTTGCAATAAGTGTGAACATACTAGCTTGATCAAAAAGTTTCCGGAATTCATTCAGAAAATTCAAAATACAAGTTTATTCATCAAAAGTGATATTGTCCTCTTCAAAGTACTCTCCAGCGACTGCAACGCACTTATGCCAGCGCTTGAGCCAGCTCTCGAAACATTTCTGGAACTCTATTATTGGTATAGCCATCAGAGCCGTCTTCGATTTTTCCATTACCTCCTTTCGGCTGTTAAAACGCGTTCCCCGCAGGTTTTTTGACTCGATCGAACAGAAAAAAATCGCAGGGAGCCATATCGGATGAATTCGATGGCTGTTGGATGGTATTCGTTGTTGCAAACTCGTTGTTGCAAATTCAACTCCATTTTTAAAACTGTAAAAAATCGAAAACACGCGCAGAGGTAGATGTACTCAAGACGGCGTAATTTTTACAAATGTCAAGCTATGGCGATAAAATTTGATGGAAATGTCAATGATAGATGTGGCAACCTAGCCAAAAAAAAGAACTCAAATCAGCTGACTCAGAACATCACCTGGTGGTCTCTTCCGGAAACTTTTTGATCAAGCTGATAATACAGCAATATGAAACATAAAAAAAAGTTTTGAACGAATATTGATGAACTTATAGTACGATGCATCATTTTTATCTTTTATTTTATTAGATCAGACATAAACGATTTTAACTCGAACGTTTATAAAATTCTTTTTTATGATGTCAGTAGATGTAATTGGTAATAGCATTCTTAATATTTAATGCCGCGTTTGACGGTGCTCGAGTTCTTGCATTTGTATAGAGAGCATGCGTCAGGATCATTTAACATTATATCGTGGAAAGAACAAGACGTTCTGCAAGTTCAATTTTCAACATGGATATTACAAATTCTTCAGGATACAGAGGTATTAACTTTATTTTATCTTTTTATTAACCGTGCTCAATATATTTATTAAATTTATATAATTTTGGATTATAAATTCATTCTTGAGATATTGTATTATTATATTTATTATCATATTTATTGTTTATTATTGTTAAGTACGAATATTTAATAATTTAATCATTAAATATTATGTATGAACATTATATTTGCAACTGTATTATTCAAATCGCTCATATCGTAAATAAATTGATTAGATTTCATATGGGCAATTAGACTACATCATTTAGCATTAGAAATGGTAGACTTATGGCCTAAATCCAACAAATGTACTAAGAAAAGTTTGTGGGCAGAAATTTGGGTTGGCATAATTTTTATTTTATTAATATTTGTTTCTAATGTTCCGATGATATATTCAGTCATACAAGTTTGGGGTAATATGGTACTTGTGATAGACAATTTGCATACAACATTACCTCAAGTAATAGCATCATTAAAATACGTTATTATTCGGCGAAAACAAAAAGGTACATATAGAATTATATTAAATAAAATATTTAGCATTATATTCCATTATTTTATTAAATTATTTTATGACAAATAATTATAGTTTTGAATATATTGTAGCGTATGTAAGAAACAAAAAATTATACATATCGTTTACTCCTATATACAAACGTAGAAATAAATTATAAAATGTGCATGATTATCTTTTTGATGCTGTAGTTTACAAAAAACAACATATATATGTCTAAATGATTTGAAATTTTAGCGCTTTTATCAATGCTTATGTATCTATAATTATTTAAATATTTTCAAGTTCTCTTGTCAATTGTAAATATGATGGCAGAAGATTGGATGGCATTCAAGCTGGATAGAGAAAGAAATGTGATGATAAAACATGCAAGAACAGCGCGATTAATTATGATGATTGGATACGTCATCGTGTTTTTATCATTTTTAACAATAAACATTCTTTCTTTTTTTAATATACACGTAGTATACGCAACGAATTCCACATATCGACGCAAATCATTACCGCTGGAGACATATCACTTCTACGATACAGATAAGAGTCCACAATTTGAGTTTACATTTATCATTCAGGCAGTGACGACATTGTTGACAGCTACCATTTATATGTCTGTAGATATCTTTCTCATTGTAATGATTCTTCATATTTGTGGTCAGTTAGAAAACTTTAGATGTCGATTAATTAATTTGATCTCATGCAAAAATTTCAATAAAGTTTTGAATGATATCGTAGCAACTCATTTACATCTTATCAGGTATGAATTTTTGTTAAGAAAAACCTAACGAAAAAGTAACTTTGCAAATGATGTTTAATAAACAATAATCTATACATTTTATGTTTAGATATATGTGTTACGGAATTTACTTTATACGTGTATACATATATGTATATATACACACACACAGTGATTTCATTGATCTAATGTAATAACTCTTTCAAATAATTGTTATTTTTGTAGATTTGCCAATAATATCGAAAATACATATTCTTTAATGATGTTAGTATTGGTACTTCATTTTGGTATTGTATTTTGCCTAAGCGGATTTTTATTTACTATTGTAAGATTCATTAAAGAAGAATATAAATAGATATTTTACAGTATGTATACATTTCTTTCTTAATTTTTATGTTTTAGATATTGACTGACAGAAAAATAGATAAAGCTCTCATCATACAAGGATATTTCTCAATATTAATTTTTATTGTCTTATTGATGAATACTTTTCTTTTTTGTGGAGCAGGAGAACTAGTAACAAAGCAAGTAAGTTATATTTACAGCAAGTACTAATTAAAAATTTACTTTAATACATTTTTTCGCATGTTTACTATTGTTTCTAAGTGAACATTAATATTAATATAAATTCATTAGAGCCGTATAACATTTCTGTTTCTAATTTCTTTATTATAAAGAAATTAGAAACAGAAATGTCATACTATAAGAAATAAGAAGTTGTTTATACTTTTTAACTGTTATTTTCTCATTAAAATGACGTGAACATTAATCTGTTTTCTGATATATGTACTCATTAAGAGTAATGCAGTATATCATGCAATGTGCGATCTTGAATGGTACAAATTGGAATCAAAGAAGGCGAGAAATCTTATTTTGTTAATGATGCGAGCTAAATATCCTTTTTGTATCACTGCGGGAAAGATTTTTCCATTAACAATGGCTACTTTTTGCAGCGTAAGATTATTTTAACTTCTTTTGTATTAATTTTGTTCTCTTGCTATGTAATGGAATCCGATTTAATATGGAATACGATTTAATTTCATGTTAATTTCTCTCTCTCTCTCTCTCTCTCTCTCTCTCTCTCTTTCTCTCTCTGTCTCTCTATCTACATGTGCGCGCACACGCACACACAGACACACTCATACAGACACACACATGCGAGTACTTATAATTTTTTAAATATGTAAGATGACCAATTAACCCTCCCTCCCCGATCTTTTCTACATACGGATCAATATTGACAACGTATTCCTTAAATCTTAGTAAATAAAAGTAATAATTATTTTCAGATATTAAAATCATCAATGGGCTATATATCGTTTTTAATGACAAAACATGGCTAAAGATAATCTATTAATATTTAATAGTTACACAAACGTATAAGTAGATATGTTTGTATACACTTAGAAGTTATATGTTTAGAAATGAACACAGTTTTCTATCTAAAAAGTACTTTATATTATTAGTAAAAACAAAATTATATTTTGTGTATTATGTGTGGTTGTTGTTTATTATAAATTATATTATTTGTAATATAACAAATAATTTCATTGCACAAAAATAGTTCAAGAGAATTTAAGCCCTTATGCATTACGTTTAAGAAGAAACCTGTAGTACAAAAGTATAATACAAAATTTCCTCTTAATATTCGTTTTTTATTTAAATTTTTTTTAATAATAATGTTTTACAAATTTTTGGTCTTAATTGCGTTTTATCAATTAAATATGGCAAGATGAATGTACTTACGTTATTATATCTATATGTGTTTTATCACTTACTTTAATTTTTAGAAAAAAATTGTTCGGCTCTCTTATTTTCAATGAACAGAAACATTGGATAATATACATTTGTTATTTTATTGAATGAATATTGTCAGATCTTTGAAAACTACCATACCTTATAAAATTGCAATCTTAAACACTGAAATTTTATCACAGAAAATGCATGAGCAATTGTAAAGTACGAATTATAATCCACTTATAGTTGAGCTATAATATTACCTTTATTCACGTCTATTGCAACAAAAAATATTTTTAAAAGAGACATTTAAAAGATACGTATAATATGCAATTTCATCTTATTTCTTTCTATTTTCTTTTTTACTATTATTTTTGTGGCTAATATAAAAAGCTGCATTAAAGATGCAATGGCATTATATTTCGTTTTGCAATGAACGCATACATAATGGAGCAATATAAAGCAGACGAAAAACTTTTTAAGCGAGTTTGACGAACATATAATGCGATGCAATATTTTTATCTCTTATTTTATTAAACTAGATATAAACGATTTTTATAACTTGAACATTTATAAGGTCTTTCTTATGATATCAGAAACTGTAATTGGAGATAGCGTTCTTAATATTTAATGCAGCGTTTGTCAGAACTGTGGAGTTGCTGTATGGAAAATATGTACTAAAATCATTTTACATTATATCGTCGGAAGAAAGAGACATTTTTCATACTTTAATTTTCCATATGGATATTACAAAATCTTCAGGATACAGAGGTATATCATGTTACATATTTTCCGTTTATCATCCGTGTTTAATCTAATTTAATTAATATAATCCGATACATATATGCCGCACGTATCAAAAATTTAATTTATCAGTTTATTAAGCAAATACTAAAAATACACACTATAGCAATAAAAACTTTATTTATTTTCAATTAAATGTTGTAACAACAAGGATCAGAACGAATAAATCAATATAATATGGTGAATATCTTTTTTCGAACCAACACAAGTTCTTAGTATGTAATAATTTGTTATTTCTTAGAAAATTCAACGATAAACCGTTTCGATCTCGAATTTTTATCCCCTTCAGTATAGTATAAAATTATAAATTAAAAGTAATAAATTATAAAAATTTATTAGATTTCATGTGGGCAGTTAATCTACACCGTTTAGGTTTCAAAATCGTGGGCTTATGGCCTTCGAACAAATATACTAAGAAAAGTTTGTGGCCAGAAATTTGGGTTGGCATTGTTTTTATTTTAATGATATTTGTTTGTAATATTCCGATGATATGTGCGGTTATCGAAGTTTGGGGTAATTTTATATTTGTGATAGATAATTTACATACAACGTTGCCCCAGCTGATGATATCAATAAAATACATTATCATTCGACGGAAACAAACAGGTATGTCCATAATTATAAAACATTTAGCATTATATTCCATAGATTTGTTAAATCACGTTATGTTACAATTACAAACATACTGTAAATTACATTAGAAATCAAAAATTGTATTTATTCCTATATAGCAATTTATATGGAAATAAAATATAAAACGTGTATGATTCTCTCTTTACGAAAATTTGTAAATAATAGTATATTTAAATAATTCATTATTATTATTTTAATGTTTTTAATAATATTTAAATTTTATATGTATCCGAGATCAATCTCAGAAATATCTAATTGACTTCTCGATATGTCTCTGTCTTTGGGCATTTCCTCTCTCTCTCTCTCTCTCTCTCTCTCTCTCTCTCTCTCTCTCTCTCTCTCGCTCTCAACAGATTTTTCAATTTAGAAAATATCCAGAAGTCATACAGGGTTATATCTGAACATATAGATGTTGTCAAAGCTAAACAATCCCGTATTTAGTCCAAAAATCAGGCGAGATGAATGAGCAAGTATTTCGTGAAAACGCGACGCTCGGAGTTTGCGCGATGCTCACAATCTCACATAACTGCGTACCATTGCCAACTAAAGTTGTTGGGTCCGCGATTGATGTACTCCTCAAGGTACCCCTTAAATACTGAATCTGTTTTTAGAATAAAGATAGATAGATAGATAGATAGAGAGAGAGAGAGAGAGAGAGAGAGAGAGAGAGAGAGAGAATCCCAGAGACGAAGATATACACAGAGGTCGAATACTTTTAGGACAGATCTCGTATATAATTATATTTTTAAGTTCTCTTGTCAATTGTAAGTATGATGGCGGAAGATTGGATGACATTCAAGCTGGAAGGAGAAAGAGATGTGATGATAAAACGAGCACAAACAGCGCGATTACTTATGATGATTGGATATATTCTCGTGGTAATGTCGGTTCTCACACTCATCATTCTACCTTGTTATGGCATTCAAGTTATGTATGTAGCGAATATCACGGATGTACGCAAACTGTTACCGTTGAAGACGTATCATTTCTACAATACAGATGAAAGTCCGCAATTTGAATTGACATTTTTCATCCATACTTTGACGGCCTTATTAGGAGGTACCATTTATGTATGTGTAGATTTTTTTCTAGTACTAACGGTTCTTCACATTTGTGGCCAGTTAGAAAATTTTAGATGTCGATTAATTAATTTGATTTCATGCAAGAATTTCAATAAAGTTTTAAATAACATTGTGGCGACCCATTTACGTCTTATCAGGTATGAATTTTTATTGTCACCGTAGATAACATTTAACAAAATTGATTTGTAAAAATGATTGAAAATTAATGTGATAATCGTTTTAAATATTCTTATTTTTACAGATTTGCCGATAATATCGAAAATACATACTCTTTAATGATGTTGATATCAGTGTTACATTTTTGTATTGCATTTTGCTTAAGTGGATTTTTATTTACTATTGTAAGTTTTAGTAAAACAAACATAAAAAAATATATTAATGCATGCATTACATTTTTTATAATTTATAAAATTTCAGATACTTTCTGACAAAAAAATAAATAAAGCTGTTATCGCGCAAGGATATTACTCGATATTATTTCTTATTTTCTTATTGATGAATACTTTTCTCTATTGTGAAGCGGGAGAGTTTGTAACGGATCAAGTAAGTCATATTTAATTTGGATAAAAGATAGGAATAATATTATATGACAAATGAGAGAGAGAGACTGAGAAATGCATTAAGTCAGTATGTTCAGTCAAGGCGAGTATTGATATTTAATTATATATTATGTAAATATATTATTTAAATTTATATTATTTAAATTATATATTAGGTGTTGGAATTAATTCGTAGCGTTTTTTAATGAAAGAATGTTATTTATTTCACATGAGCATTAAAAAATACATTAATGAAAGTACTTCCCATCACTTGTAAAACGCTACGAATTAATTCCAACACCTAATATTATTTAAATTTACAGTTTATAATAAAAAATTAAATTATTTACAGTACATTAAAGAATATTGATATCAATAATATTGAATTACTTATCAATTTATAATTGACATTATTAAGAAACTCCAGTTTCAGTTTAGATTGTGTTTCAAGACTTCCAAATAACTGGTGCACAGTTCGTTTAAACTAGAAATTCAAAAAGTTTATACAGTATATTATTAGGTATCAAGATTTATCTTGACCGAATATGGAACGCTACATTCATTTTACGTTGAAAAAATAAGAACTTAATTAGTCTTAATTAATTATTACTATAATAATAGTTTTGGAAATTAGGGACTGTCTCGATCCGAAAATTTTGAGCCGGATCATAGTCCGAGGCTAAATCCAACTTTTTGTTTTAGTTCTTTTATAGTAATAATTATCAAAACGGTTTAAATTTTAATCCTTTTCTATCCTTTTTACTTTCGCTTTTTTACATACCTGTGACGGTCTCCATTATTACAGAGAGAACTGGAACCGACACTAAAATCGAAAGTTGAATAGCTTCGGACTTTATTCATAATCAGGCCAAAAATTTAATCCGGAACTTCAATCCGTGTTCCTGCCAGAAATACTTTTTATTAAAATGAGAGACACACACACACACACACACACACATACACACACACACACACATATACATACATATGGACATTAATATGTTTTCTTATATGTATGTACAATTATATTCAAGTGTAATGCAGTATATCGTATGATGTGTGATCTTAAATGGTACAAGTTGGAATCAAGAAAAGCGAGAAATTTTATTTTGTTAATAATACGAGCCAAACATCCTTTTCGTTTTACTGCAGGAAAGATTTTTCCATTAACAATGGTTACTTTTTGCAGCGTAAGATTATTTAGAATTCTCTCGTTAATAATTTTACTCCTTTATTATTTAATGAAATCTGTTTTACTTTTATATGCAACTTCTCTCTTTATTCTCTCATTTCTCTCCACATGCACGCACACATACACACATATAGTATACATCGTGTCAGGGTATCCTAGAATACTTGTTGCATGTAGTAAATAACTCCTCACACACTTAATAATCACGCGTGCATTTAGTAATAATGTGGGTGAATGCATGCTTATTCGACAATCATTAGCAATTAACTTTTTGTTATTTATTGCGAAAATTGCAAAATGGTATAGGACTTTTTCTTTTACAATTTAATCCACTTTATCTATCATGAGAGATGATGCAATTACAATCGGATACCCTGTATGTGCACTTATGACTTTTTAAATAAAAATTTCATTTAATTATTGTATCAATTTAATAAAATTAGCAAATATAAATGTTTATTTTAGTGAACATATTACATCATTAATTTTAATACATATATAATAAAATTCAAAGTATTGATTGATCTTGTACCTGTTTTAGACTTTAAAGGATAAAAATGAAGATCATGGAACTGATGACCTTGACATATGTTGCCAAGGTCATGACCTTGAATGATCTTGAAAACGTTTTAATCATTTTAAATCTTATTAAAAGGTACTCAATTCACAAGATAAGTTTCGAGAAGTACTTAGACCAATTTTAGTAAAATTAATAATTACGATATAATAAAACATAGTTAATATTTATGCCAAAACTTTTAATTAATATGTTAATCTTTTAATAGATACATGGATAATATGAAATTTATAATTTCAAAAAAACAAATTCATTCATTGTAATTTATTATATATTACTTTTTAAGAGCAAAACAGGATCCATTTCACATTTCACTTTTTAAAGCAAAACAAGGTTTATAATTGCATTGATTCACATGAGTTTTTGATTTTCATGCAAAATAAGGTCTACAAACTTACTATTTCATATCAATTTTGCGTGGAAAAAACATGCATGATCAGAGTAAATGTGGAACCTACACCTGTCCCACAATATTCCTAATCTAATTCAATCTAATTTCTAAATGACAAAAATTTCGTTTCATTGTCAGTCAGCATCATAATCTTGACAACATATATTAATGTCAATGTCATTTATAAGTGCTTCTCATTTTTACAGTTTTACTGATTGTACATGTAATAATAACATATGCTATTATTTGCATTTATGTATTAAACTTAAAAAAATATTTATATGTGCAAATTATAAAGTAATCATTGTTAGTCAATATTCTGACTTTTATGGTATATGTAGACATAAAAAGATTATTTCAAGATATTTTTTAGTTAATATTTGTTTACTGTTTTATTATTTGTCTAAACAAAAACTAACTTTTTAAAATAACTTTTTAGATACTAAAGACATCATGTGGTTATATATCGTTTTTACTGACAAAACGAGGATGAAGATCATACTGATATATTAATATTCGTAATTAATAAAAAAAAGTGTTT
The DNA here is from genome assembly GCF_024713525.1 of Acromyrmex echinatior. Lineage (NCBI taxonomy): Eukaryota > Metazoa > Arthropoda > Insecta > Hymenoptera > Formicidae > Acromyrmex > Acromyrmex echinatior. Next base: position 8,923,093 of record NC_141853.1, on the reverse strand, counting down.
ACAGCTAAATAATTATTAATGTTAGACAATAGTATTTAATTGTTATTACAGCAAAAATAAAATTCGTATTCACGATTCTTATAGCTCATTGTTTATTGTTAATTATATTGTTAATTATATTATTAAACCTTTTATAATGACATTATCAACTTTTTTGTAGAAATAATCAGGGAATAGAAATAACTAGTTACATTACCATTACAAGCTTAATACAAGTTACTTTTTTTTGTATCGGACTACTAACAGTGTTTTCTTTTGTAACGGTAGTTACATTTTTTTTCAATAATGAATTTTACACTTAATTTTTATATTTTAAACCTATTTATAAATAGTTTTTGCATATTCAATCTGCAGTTTTTAATCGGTATTCATAATTTGTTGTTATTTTTAAATTATTTGCTTTCCATCCATAGAAATAATTTGATGGAAATTAGACTGTTATTAAGTCATTTATATTTATATCACAAAAATAACGACGACTATATTTAACGAAAATTTTTTTTTAATAAACAAAAAACCGTTTTTTAAATGTTATCTAATAAAAATGCTGTTTTCTTATAGTCCGGATTACATATATAAAACGATTCATCAATAATATCTAATCCCTTAGAAAAGCTAAATATGTATAATCTGAATTAAAATCAAAATTATAAATAAAGAGTATACATAAATAATAAGTTAAAAAATAAGTTGGCTACTTGTTTTGGGTGAACAGACTTATAATTTGAGGGGAGTAACAACCCATTTGAACGCTTTTTTTTCTTTCGCTTTTTTCAAAAGATTTTTTTTTTCTTGTCAATTTAATATATATATATATATATATATGTATATATACTTATACAAAGTGTCCCAAAAATGTCGGAACATCTGAATATCTCGAAAAATATAAGTTTTATGGAAAAGTATTTCAGGCAAAAGTTGTAGAGTTAAAAAAAATCTATTTACTAGATTGCGTCGCCAAGATCAGGTCAAGGTTACATCGATTTTTTAAAATAGCACACATTGTTTTTTGATTCCAAAATCTAATAGTCGATGTCGAGAGCTTCCCAAAACATTATAATAAAGTTATTTTTTATTCAGTACTTTTCGAGTTATGATGCTTGAAAGTTACAGTATCACATTAGCCGACATTAGCATTACCTAAGGTGTCTAACCGACGACTAAAACCTCTTGATGTTGTTCAGGATCATGTCTGGATAACATTTGTTAAGATCAAGGCCATTTGAGGTTGTATCTGTTATTTTCATTTTTGCACTAAGAATTCATTTTTACGTAAAAATGAAAATAAGATAATAAGATAAGTGCGCAAAGTGCATGTAGACAATGGAGCTGCAGGCAATAATATATGCAGACAATAATATATGTAGGCAAAAGTAACTCCATTTCTAAAATTTGTATTTGTGCGCAAAAGTGCTTGTAGGCACTCGAGCTGTAGATAATAATACATGTAGACAATAGTACACGTAGACAAAAGTTATTCCGTTTCTAAAATTTTTTTTGTGCGCAAAAGTGCATGTAGACAATCAAGCTGTAGGCAATAATTTTTGTGTGCAAACGAACTGTCGGCAAAAGTGATGTAGGCAAATGATACTGTAGGCAATCGATTTGTAGGCAAAATCAACCATCTCCAATAAACTTATATCATGCAATGGTATAATGCGAAGCAATATTTTTCTTCTTTTGTTCAAAACTTTTTCTGTCCCTTGCCAGACATAAACAATTTTTATGACCTGCTGTACGCTTATAAAGTTTTTTGCCTTACCAACAACTGTAATCAATTGGGGATAGCATTTTTAATATTTAATATAGCGTAACGAAGGTACCAGTGTCTTGCTCTTATATAGAAAGCATGCGCAATAATCGTTTTACATTACATAGTGGGAAGATCAGGACGATCTTTTTCAAGTTAGTCTTCAGCATGAACATTACGAACTCTTCAGATTATAGAGGTATGATTCCATATTATATGTAAGTATATATATTCCATTTTTATGACGCGTGTTCTATATATTTAATTATAATTTTATAGTATAAATCTCTATCATCGCATTATTGTTATCTCTCTTGTGTTACAATTAGTCTTTTTATAATTTATGTATTAATTTACAATTATTTTATCTAAATCGTTTATTTTGTAAAATTTAGATTTCGTATGGGCAGTTGAATTACATCGTTTAGGCTTGAAATTGATCGGTTTGTGGCCTTCAACCGACGAAATTTCTAAGAAAAAATTGGGATCTAACATTTGCGTGGGTTTCATTTTTACTGTAATATTCGTTTCTGGTGTACCGCTTGTATGGGCGCTTATACGAGTTTGGGGCGACATGGTACTTATGATAGATAATTTACGAATTACATTACCTCTTATAGTGGTTTTGTTTAAATTTATTATTATACGATGGAAACGAAAAGGTACGTGTCATAATATAATTTGATGAAACTATTTAACTGAATCTTATCTATTTCATTTTTATATTAAATTATTATTAATATAATTTATATAAAGCATAACAGATTATAACATTAAAGAAATAAGATATTACATGTGATTATTTCTCCTATCGTTTCTCCTTTCTTTTTTCTTTCTTTTCTTATCCGAAATAAAATATTAAATTCTTGATACTTTTTATTTCAGAAGATTAGCTATATTTATTTGTTAACTTCCCGAGTTTTGAACCAAATGTGTTTGGTTCAATAATTTGATAGTTAAAAAATAGTTATACTTAATTATAAATAATTTGATATTCCTGTATATTATTAATGTTGTCTTTTTTTATATATTTCCAAGTTCTTTTATCCATTATCAATATGATGGCGGAAGATTGGATATCATTAAAATTAAACACAGAAAGAGATGTGATGATAAAACGAGCGCGATCGGCTCGATTACTCATAATTTTTGGATTTGTTTTAATGTCATTTGCATTTATCATGTTAATTATTTTTCCTTGCTTTGATATACAAATAAGGCACATAACAAATCTTACTGATCGGAAAAAACCGCTACCACTGCAGACGTATTATTTCTACGATACAGATAAGAGTCCGCAATTTGAGTTGACATTTCTTGTTCAAGCCGTAACGATTTCTTTAGCAGGTATAATTTATACATCAGTAGATGCTTTTCTTGGGCTCGTGATCTTTCATATATGTGGTCAATTAGAGAATTTTAGACGCCGTTTAGTCAAATTAATTTTGTGCAAAAATTTCAACCGAGCTCTGAACAACAGCATAGTATATCACTTAAGACTCATCAGGTGTGAATTTTAACTATAAAAATAGAATGTGAAAATTATCAGGGAATGTGGAAATTATCAGCGTGTCTATATTAATTTTTAATATTAAATTGATAATATTTATTAGCATTTCTTGCAGGTTTATTAAAAATTAATTTTTTTAATTATTATTTTTATTTTTAATAAACAATAAATTTTACTAGTATAAGTATCTGTAAGCATCGTAACTTCTAGAAACTGTTAACATCATTTCTTAATTAGCAAATGGCTAAATATAAATTTAATAAACTATATTAAATCGCACGAATTTATGTTTGATCTTTAAATGTATAACTATGTTTAAGTATAGACTTTTTTTTAACTTTAAACTAACATTTTCGTTAAATTTTCTGTTTTGTATTTCTAGATTTGCTGATAACATTGAAAAAACATTTTCGTTAATGATGCTTGGATTAGTAATTTATTTTGGTATCGTATTTTGCCTATGCGGATTTTTACTTGTTAGTGTAAGTTTTGGTGAAACAAATATATTGAAAACGTTTTAATTCTTACACATTTTAATTTATGCAATGTAACTTACTTGAGTCTATGTGTCTAACGTTATTATATGTCTAACGTATGACAATTTTTTTTTATTAATTAGCGAGATATATTATCCAGGTAGTTACTGATCAAAATATAAATCATGCGAATGTTGCACAAGCATGTTATATGGCAATTGCTGCTCTTATCTTATTGACGCATACGTTTCTGTATTGTGGTGCCGGAGAGCTTATAATAGGGCAAGTAAGTTATACGTTTATACAGATACATACATAAATAAAAAAAAAATGTATATGAGAGTTATTCAAAAAGTAAGTTCCGGCTTAATCGTTACTTACAGAAAATTTTTAGTGCTTTTAAAAGTACACACCTTACACTATTTTTCTACAGAGTTGCCATCAAACATTGTATCCCTTTATCATAGAAAGTTGTTGCCTGCGAGGCAAACCACGTAGTAACAGCTTCTTTGAAGGTAAAATTCAGCCGTATTAATGTTCCTCATATTTAAGAAAGTTTGCATTTCGCAAACTACAAACTATAATACGTGTACACTAAATACAAACCAATAATGGAAAATTGTGTCAATTCCTTGCCAGTGAATTAACAAACGCATGCGCATCGCGACCGCGCTACTGCGGGAGTAAAATTTAAAAACGAAACTTACTTTCTGAATAACTCGTATATAAGAATGCGTATACATATAAGAATACATATAAGAATACATTATATTACATAAAAACATAATATAAATGTAACGTTGTAACATATGTATAGCAATTGTGTTACGCAAAATTTTTTATACTTCGTTATGCACCCAGAGAAAAGTTTCTTCGATTCAAAGAAATATTTCTTTGCTATACGATTAAAGAAAATATTTTTTTTATTTGAATGTTATTTCTAATATAATTTCTTTAAATCAAAATAAATTTTTAATAAATTTTTTTATTTAATTAAGAAAAATAATGTTTAAATAAAAGAAATGACATTCAAATCAAAGAAATTTTTTCTTTAACTGTATAGAAAAAAAATTTTTCTTTAAAATCAACGAAATTTTTTTCTAGATGTGCGATCAATAATTACAATATATAATTTTTGTATATTGTATTATAGTTGCATATATTTCTTTAAATGTGTCATTTTGCTAAGAAGCTATTGAAGATTTATTTGTTACATGTATTTTTGTATATATTTTTATGAAATAATATTTTTATAAGCATTAATTATATTTTAATAAAATAAAGTTTACTTATTTTATTAATTTAATGATTAACATTTTAATAATTTAAATTTTTTAAATTTTTCTTTAAATATCGATAAAAATAAAAAATTAATTAAAATAAAATTATTTAATTTATATTATTGCATTTATTACTATTTGTGATAACTTGTACTATAATGATGAACTTATATTTAAGTATATGTTACATATACATATTTTTTATTGTTAAGTGTACAGCTTTATATCGTGCTGTGTGTGATCTTGAATGGTATAAATTGGAATCAAGAAAAGCGAGAAGTCTTATTTTATTAATAATACGAGCCAATGAACCGTTTCACATCACTGCAGGAAAAATTGTTCCGTTAACGATGACTACATTTTGTAGTGTAAGATTATATAAATAATAATTTTTAGTTTACTTATGCTTTTTCATATTAAATATAATCTATTTATTTTTATATATTTAATATCTTCGATTAAGAATACTAATCAAAACGTAAATGTAAAAAAAAGTTATAATTACAAATATAGTAGAAAAATACAATTAAGATTATTTTTGGGTAAATATTTTTCTTTTTCTTCTACAGTACATCCAAATAATAATAAGCCTTATTTCAGCTTTTAAAAACGTCGGCTGGCTATATATCGTTTTTATTGGCAAAAGGAAGTTGAAAATAGTGTTGAAAATAATATATTTTTATTCTATAAATAGAAAAAATATTGTATTTTCAATAAAATATTTTGGAACTATAATGATTATATTTAGCTATTATTAGAAATAAAGTATGGTATGTTTATCATTTATTGCAAATTATATTCTTTTTATTTAGAAAAAATGCTTTTGGCTTGAATTATTCTTTAATATTCGCATATTTTGCGTGACTGAATGTAAAAAAAATTATTATTGACATTGTATTAATTATTTCCTAATAAAACAATAAAATAACTAGATTCTATATAATAGTATCCAATATGGATCTACTCGATATTTGTAGATAATTATACGGTAAATTCAACAGATAACATTTGTTCATTTTGTTATTGTCAGTAAAGCAAAATGTAAAATATGATTATAACGTAAAATTTCATAAGTAAGCATTAGCTTTCTATAACTATCAAGAGATGGTTATTTCTATGGTTCATATTATGTTGTAGTTCCGTATTTATATTTTACAACACTACATTTAATTAGTTTACAATAATAAAATATATTTTTACAATTTAATATTTGAAACGTATAACGATAATATAACAACGATTAGGTTTAAACTGTAATTGTGCTGTGTATCTACATACAATCCCATTAAAAGCACATTATTTCTCATTTAGAAATAAATGAGAAATAATGTGCTTTTAATGGGATTGTATGTAGATACACAGCACAATTACAGTTTTAGAAATAAATGAGAAATAATGTACGTATTAAAGTTTTCTAAAAACTTTCAAGACAAGCTCGACAGAAAGAATTATGACAGAATATTTTCCATCTCTCGTCGTAATAAACTAGACATAAACTAGACATGAACGCTTTTTATGACGAACACTTTTTTATTCGAATGTTTGTCAAGTTTTTTTATAAAACAAGTAACTGTGATCAATTGGGGATAGCATTCTTAATATTTAATGTTGCTTCGATGAGGCAACTAGGTTGTTGCACTTATGTAGCGAGCATGCGTAATAATCTTCTCGTTTAAGAAAACTTGAAGCGCAGTTTTCCTAATAGCCTTCACGGAAAACGAAGCGAAGTCTTCTGTATTAGTCTTCATGGATATCTCCGAACATAAAGGTTACAGAGGTTAGATTTTTATCACGTTTTTTACTTATCCTGAAATTATTTTTGTAAGAATTTAATTTTTGTTTTGCTAAATTAAGACAAAAATTATTATATGATAAAATTAATTTGTATTATTTGTACTATACTTCAATTCTCTATTATTATATCTTTTCACATATATATAATAAACCCTTTCAATGTTATTTATTTAGGATTTTGACTTATCTGTGTTTTGACATTTTTTAATCAATTTTCTCAAAGAAGGTTTATAGTTTCATTAATTTTTAACTCAATTTTTATACATATTAATTCACATTTTATTAAATATTTTAACTTTAATATTGAATTTCTATTAGATTTTGTGTGGGCAATTGAATTAAATCGATTCGGATTGGAACTGATCGGTTTATGGCCTAAAACAAATGAAGTAGTTAAAGATAAATACTACACATCCGATCTTCGCGTTGTTATTATTTTCATTATAATAACATTTATTTCTGGTATTCCACTCGTATGTTCTCTAGTACGAGTTCGTCGCAATATGCTACTTGTAACAGACAACTTACAAATTACATTACCTCTAATGATAGTTTCATTAAAACTTGTTATTATGCGATGGAAACGTTCAGGTTTGTCTAAAATTTAAATTATTTATGTAATTTTAAGTTTCTTTCTAATTATTTTGCACCTGATCTTTTACATAGTACAAGCTATCAAACAGAAATTATATGTGATTCAGAATTTATATGTGATTCCATTTTTTTTTCCAGTAATAGTACAATAAATGCCTAATAATAATATATCAATAATTTTGTTCTCACTTCATAAATTAGCAATTTAATATTATTGCAATAGTATATGCAGATAACAATCTTGTATTTCTAAGCTCTCTTACCCATCATAAAGATGATGGCGGAAGATTGGGTGACATTGAAGCTTGACACAGAGAGGAACGTGATGATGAAGCGAGCGCGGACTGCTCGGCTGATCGTAATTTGCGGATACGTATTGATGATACTAGCATTCACTGTGATCATCATTTTTCCTTGTTTTGGCGTACCATTCAGACGCTTAACAAATCTCACAGATCGGGATAAACCGTTACCGCTACAGACATATTATTTCTACGACACAGATAAGAGTCCGCAATTTGAACTCACGCTTGTCATTCAAGCTATAACAATTTTCTTAGCAGCTGTAACATATACATCAGTAGATGCTTTCCTTGGACTTACAATTCTTCACATCTGCGGCCAGTTAGAGAACTACAGAAGTCGATTGGTCAACTTGGTCTCATGTAAAGATTTTAATAATGCTTTACGAAGTAATGTGATCGCTCATCTACGACTGATTAGGTTTTTTACAGGTTTTAATTATAACTATAGAATAATGCACAAAATAAAATTTTACAAAACTTGCGGAAAAATTAAGTTCTGCACATTTATTTTATCTTGAAACAGTAGTACATTCTTGCACATAATAATAATGATACAAATGTCTTCATATATCACGCATTTTTAGCACATTTACATTGTTACGCCAGCGATGCAAACACACAGCACTCCCGCACTCGCGAAAGTAAAGACACGGGGACTTGTAGTTAAAAAACTTAATAAAACACAAAAGCACCCAGAAAACACTACGTAATTAAACAACAGTTAGAATACATATAAGCTCGTTAGAACGATAATACACGCAAGCAATTGTATTGATTGATCACAATTGGGCATAATATTGATCGGACTCAATCAGCTGACCAACAGGACGCAGGTACAAAATTGCATGATGTAATATTATATAATATAATTACATAAAATTTTTTATTAATTATTATCTTTTATATATATCAATTTTTTTATTTTTATAATTTTTAAATGTTTATTTTTTAATAATATACATATATGTATATATTAAATATGACCATTTGCATATATTTACAATGCAGATTTGCTAGTAAGATCGAAGATACATTCACATTAATGATGTTGGGATTAGTATTTTATTTTGGTATTGTATTTTGTCTGTACGGATTTCTGTTGCTTACTGTAAGTTCAAAAAAAGATGTATTACTTTAAATATTAAGATATTTAGATATATGTCTTATATATCTTTGTTTATAATGTATATTATATAACTGCGCCATATATTTTATTTATGATTGTGATCATAATCTTATTGTTTATTTAACTTAATTTGTTTTTATGACTTAAAATGTATATTTCATAGGTTGTTACCGACGATGAAACTAGTGGTATTCCTTTTTCACAAATATTATATGCAATTGTTGGTATTACTAGTCTTTTAACACATACTTTTCTCTACTGCGGGGCCGGAGAACTCATAACTGAGCAAGTAAGATACATATTTATATTTGTAAATAAATTAATTATTAATTTAATTTGCGTTATGGCCGATCATTAATCTATATTATACTAGTTTAAAAAGAATTTCTTAAAATTAAATGGCAACTATTTTTATATAATTTTATATAATTTTAAACATATGTTATAATTTTTTTATTATTTATTTTATGACGTATACTAATCTATAAAATCATGTAAGGTCATTTTCATAAATATGATAAAAAATTTAATTGATTTTTCTTATCTTCTTATAAAAGAAGACCTATTTATCTTTTTTACAATAAAGAATGTTTTATAACTTTTATAAACAAGAATTAAAATTAATTAATATTTATGAAAATAATCTGGTATAAAATAACACAGATATTTATGTCTTATATATTTTTTATCTACATGTTAAGTGCGAAGCAATATACCGTACTTTGAATGATCTCGAATGGTACAAACTAGAATCAAAAAAAGCGAGATGTCTTATTTTATTGATGACACGAGCCAGTGAACCTTTTCGTTTCACTGCAGGAAAGATTATTCCATTAACAATGACTACTTTTTGTAGCGTAAGATATTTTTATTGCATAAGTAGTTAATAGTCTTAAATAGACATAGAAAATAAATATGTCTTGCGTATGAAATCTTGTTGACGGATCTTCTAAATGAAAGCTTGCTTTTTCAGCTATTAAAAACATCGGCTAGCTATATATCGTTTTTGCTGGCAAACCGAGGTTAAAGCATGAAAATTATTAGCATATAATTTGTTTTAGATTGTGATAAAAAAAAAAATAAATGCAAAATATTTTTAATTAGATAATTATGATACAACTTATATTTAGAAGTAAAATGTTTAAAATGTTTATTTTTAAATGTACAGTCCAGTAAAATTCTTATTGTTTAAAATGTTTTATGTTATTTATTTCAATATTTATGTTTATACTCTTAATTATACATTATTAAAAATTTTTATGTAATAATTAATATTTATTCATATATAGATCTTGTGTTTAAATTAATTGTATAATATCTTTTTCTTATGATTTTATAAAAATAAAACTGAAAAAAACAATAAAAATAATAAGTTAAATATATTCTATTGAAAAAAACATCTTACGTAACAAAATTTTATTCTTACATACGAAGCCGTAGGTACACGACGCTTTTTTCTCTGCTAGAGTGCTGGAAAACTGAATTTGTGTACTTGCGTATGTTAGCTGCGGTACTGCTAGCTGCATGCTGGAAGTACTGCTGGCACCACAATCAATACGATAGCTATATATATATACTCAAGAAGTAAGATGAAAAAAAAGTAATAATATATATATTTTGAATTAAATAATTACAATATAAATTAATAATTATATTAATAATATCGTTTTAAGATAGAAATAAATTTATTATTTATATCTATCTTAAAATATTATGATATTATTGTCTTAAAAAGATATATTTGTTGATAAGTGAATAATTCACTTATCAAGAAACTTTTTCAATAGATATTCACAGTATACCTGTAGTTTACGGCACGCTAATTTTTTCCCTCACATCACACTTTTTGTTCGAAATTTTTCTGAATTTTTACGGCCTTTCTGCAAAAGCCATTAAAATGCAACTACTCATTACTCGCAACTACATATATATATCTCTAGTTACGAAGTGAACACGATTATCATACAACACGCGAGTATTATAAAATATGAAGAAACTTTTAGCGTATTATTTGACGTATTGGTGGTAGTACTTATTGTATACAACACATTATTTTTCTCTTTTTATTAGTGTAAACGTTTTTTCGTCTTTTCCGTTTTAGTCGAAGTTTTTTATGTTCTCTTTCCTCTACATGGATCTATTAAAAATTCAATGAATTCACGTGGCTGGCTACAAAGTGCTATGCGTGCGTAAAACATTATGAAGTTAGGGGAAGCTTGTATAACAGGCATATGTCTCAACGATCCTGTTATGATAAAATATGTCTCTCTTTTTATCGCTTCACAGTTATTGGCATTTTTTATGATCAGTTCTTATGACCGTAAAGTTCTTTTACGAACTAAAAAAGTGCTATCAACTGGAAATAGTATTTGTAATATTTAATGTATCTCTCGACAAAGTAATCATCTGTTATACTTATACATCATGAGCATGCGTGATGACCATTTTGAATTCTGGAGGTGCAAGAACCGAATTCTCTGCATTAATCTTCAATATGAACGTTACCAAACATTCAGATTACAAAGGTATCAAATATATTTATCATATATTTTAAATTGTAATAAAAATAACTTTTGTAAAAACTTTTGAATTATTAAAATATATTATTAATAAAACTAAAAATTGCTAAACATTAGTATCAGTTTTGTAAATATAAATATATTACACTCCGAAAAATTTTTTATCTTATGAAACCTTTTTTTATTTAACTTACATATGAATTTTTTTTTGTTTCAAATGTATATTTAGAGTTTAAAATTTTAATTACTGATTAATTTAACATTTGTGATAGAATTACGAAACTTTTCAATTTTTATAAATATAGCTAATTTCGGATACATACATACCAAAACTAAAAAAAAAATTAAATATTATTAAATTATTATATATCAGTTTTATAAATTCTTAAATTATTATTAAATTTTTTTTAATTTTCAAATATTTGTTATATTTGAACAACATAAAACAAATTCAATAAATTTTAATAAATTTATTAACATTGAAATATCGCTAGATTTTATATGGGCAATCGAACTAAATCGATTCGGTTTAGAACTAGTCGGTTTATGGCCTAAAATCAATGGAGCAGTTAAGAATACCTTCGTTTCGGATCTTCGTGTGGGCATAATTTTCTTTATAGTAACTTTTTTATCCATTATTCCTCTCTTATGCTCCCTTGTACGAGTTTGGGGTGACATGATACTTATAGTAGACAACCTCCAAGTTATGTTACCTTTACTGGTAGTCTCGTTGAAACTTGTTGTTCTACGGTGGAAACGTACAGGTACAGTTATGTCTAAAACTAATATACTTTAGCTTCATAACCGTAAATGTTTTATATATGAGTTTATGTTTTGAAGCTATTGTACTGCTCGTAAAGATGATGGCAGAAGATTGGATGGAATTAAAGATGGACGCAGAAAGAAACGTGATGATTAAACGAGCACAAACTGCGCGATTGATTATAATTTGTGGATTTTTTTTGATGATATTCGTATTCATTGTGCTAATTATTCTTCCTGCTTTCGGACTACACTTCAGATATATAACAAATCTTACGGATCAGGAAAGATTATTACCCTTTCAGGCATATTACTTTTATGATACAAATAAGAGTCCACAATTTGAGATCGCGCTTGTGATTCAAGCTGCGACGATGTTTCTAGGTGCAACGACTTATACCTCGGTAGATGCTTTTCTTGGACTCTTGATCCTTCACATCTGTGGTCAATTGGAGAACTTCAAACATCGATTGACCGTTTTGACATCGTGCAAGGATTTTGATAGCGCTCTGTGTAATAATGTACAAACTCATCTGCGGATAATAAGGTTTCTCTATGGTTTATAGTTGTCATAACATTAATAAATTTCAAAATTAAATGTAGTAAAGTTTTTGTAAAAGGACCCCGCACTAATCTTATGTAAAATGAATCATGATGCCCTGGAAAAACTGGATTTTCGAGATATTGAAAATCAAATGTTGGAATTTAGCCATATTTGATATCTAATTTATCTCGAAAACTGTCCATTTTTGGACCTTGTGCCCATGAGGATGTCATTTGATGAGGTTTGATGAGGACATCATGATTATAGTAAAATTTCAGTCAATTTGACTGGGATCCATTTTACATAAGATTAGTGCGGGGTTCTTTATCTTTGCATAATTTGATTAATTTTTAACTGTTGAATGTATATATATATATATATATATAATATGTATATGTATAATATATGTGATACACATATTTTATATGTATACTCAGAACCAACATAAATAATCTGTAGATAAAAATTGAATGAAAGATAATATAAAACGTAAATAATATAAAACGACAAAAATGTGAAAATGTCAGTATTGTATAACTATAATAGGTATTATAATATTGAATGGCACTCCAGCAAACAAACTGACGTTATTTGTCGCCATTTGGACGTCAAAATATTGTTTTTAATGTCAAATAACTTGTTTATTGAGACATTAATCTACGTAATTATTAAACGCACACATGTGCAAGATGTAAATAAATAAGTATTAAATATTCTAGGAATGTATTCCCATCAATCAAAATAAGTTATTAAAATAAGCTTATATAAACATGGATGCAGAAACGCTTAGTTTTTGAGACAGGAAGACTTTTATTATTTAACAATATCAAACAATTAATAAAACAAGTAATAAACATTTTTCGAACATTAAACATAAAAAAAATACTTAGTTTTAGAATTATTAAAGGTTTTTCAATCTCTTTTATTTAGTTGATAATAATATATATATATATGTGCGGTTAAAATCTATGATGCCAGGCTATTAGTAAAAAACTATTTTGAACAATTTTTATAATATAGTAAGATGTTTCAATATTTTAAGGTAAAATTTCTCTTACTTCAAAAACTAATCCCTAAAATGCCAGGAACTGGCCATTTTCATGTCCTATCTTTCTCATTTTTGTTTACCAATTTTATACACGGCGCAATCAACTCTATATCTTTGATTTAACATAATCTATCTAAATGTGTTTACATTTATAGGTTTGCCAATAATATTGAAGATACATTCGCCTTATTGATGTTGGGACTAGTATTTTATTTTGGTATTGTATTTTGTCTATTCGGATTTTTATTTGTTACTGTAAGTGTGAATGAGAAGAGTGTATACAAAATATAAATTAATTATGTAATTAATTAAAAATAAATTTTAATTAGCAAGACATGTTATCCAGGTGATTACCGGGAACGAGATGGGTCACATGTCTCTTACAAGAGTATGCTTTATAGTGATTGGAATCTTTACATTAATGGCGCATACATTTCTCTATTGTGGTGCAGGGGAAATTATAGCAGAGCAAGTAAGTTGCAGTATTTCTATCTACTAAAACATATAAACTATAAATTAGCATTTTTTAACTTATCTTACATTGTAACAAATTTACATTTATGTATATGTATACATACTCTCTAAAACTTTTAGAGTAAATCTCATTCTTTGGAGTAAAATTCCAGTCCAAAGAATTTAGAGAGTAATATTATTACATGCCTCCGGTGGTCAAATTGAGAGGAACCTACAAGGAATGCGAGACATCCGGGTTCGAATTTTGGTTGAAATAATATTTTTTGCAATAAATTACTTACAATTTTTTAAGATGTTTGTTGCATCAAATTATTAACAGCTGTCTAGCTTATTTAAGATGCTTATTTGCAGCAATAATATTAAATTGCTTGTCAATTTAATTTGTGATATTACTATTCCAGCTTTGGTTTAGGGCTATGTTTTAAGAGCAATAAATAATTACATCTTGAATTGAAAATTCTATAAATTTACAAGAAATATTATTATGAAGAACTATCGAAGTGTTTTTTTTATTTATGTGAATTTATTAGAGAGTATATATGCATTATAACAAGCTTAGTAATTTCATATTAAACACTTAAGAAAAACATTTAAGAATGTTGTGCATATTCATATATATAGACCTATCCTATTCGGAAGTGTCTCATTTGATCATGTTGTGACTGATTACAGTTACTTAGTGATAGATACTTAGACTTTTCCACTGGATGGACACTATGAGTAGCTTGTGGTCAATCGTAACATGTTAAATGACTTCCACTCATCTAATTTCTTGCATCTCATAAATGTTATTGTTATAAATTTTAAGTAAAATTAGAATATATTTTTTCTTTTTTGTTTTTATTTCTTTAAACAGAAATAGAAAATTAATTAAAAACCATAATTAATGTTAATTTATATTTATGAAATGTATACTAAATATTTCAATTAGTTTCATCAAACATAATATAATATAAAAAATACTGATACATTTATATGTGCGTTTATATGTTTATGTGTATCAAGTGCGAAGCAGTATACAGTGCTATATGCAATCTTGAGTGGTATAAATTGGAACCGAGGAAGAAGAAATATCTTATTTTATTAATGATACGTGCTAATGAACCTTTTCGTATTACCGCGGGAAAGATATTTCCATTAACAATGACCACATTTTGCAGCGTAAGATTATTAATAATTTAAAATCTTATATCTCTTTGCACGCACAAAATTAAGACATTATTAATTAAAGAGATCCCCTAATCTGAAGATCAAACTCCGATGGAATCACTATTTTACCAATTCAATGAGACTTACACACATATGATTTATGTGACATCAATACATACTACTATACATCAACATCGCTCATATATGTATAAATTTTTGTAAAGGATTTTCATATCAAATTAGGTGCGTCTAACAATAAATTCAATTCTATAAGAATTCGATGTTATTTTTATGTAAGGAAGACTGGAACTTGTTATTGGTATAGTTCTTACAATTTCGCGGCTTAGACTTTTTAAACAATTATATTTATTATGATTAAAATGTATTAATGAGATAAATAGAATCTTTCTCTATATTTTATGTTAAGAATGATTCTGTACACTGGGTCAGAAAGTTTGCAACACTATTTTTTTCAATGGGTTTCGGAACTCAACCTTGCTTATAGAGCGGTTAAACGTAAATGGTTAGATCCATAAGTGAGAAATTTTTGCAGTAGGCAGACTACATTCCGAAACTCATCCAAAAAATATTGCAATTTTTCTGTAACTCACTGTACACTATAATTTCTTTGTAGTTGTGAAATACAAACACGTTATATTGTAGAAAATATTTTAATTCTTGATTTTCAGATAAAAAAATGATACATAAAGATCTACAAAAATTATTGCATTTAATCGATAAAACAGACAAACTTTAGAGGATCTCTTTAATACTACTATAAATGAATTCTTTCTTAGAAAGGGAAATCTTGATTTATTTTGACATATGTATTTGATACATTCTAAAAAATTAAAAATTTTAATTTAATGCTCTCTTACTTTATAGTATTTTTAAATAAAGGAATATTTTTCAGCTATTAAAAACATCGGCTGGCTACATATCATTTTTACTAGCAAAGCGCGAAATTGAATTATGAGAAACGCGCGCGCTATATTAGATATTTATTCGAAAAATAAGATAAGAAAAATATTAATATAATTTAATATTAAATTAATATCAAATTAAATAATTACAAATATTAATAAATAATTACATTAGTATCCTTTTGAAAATAAATTTGTTATTTACTGTAAATTGTACGGCAGTGTCTCACGCCATGTCTTAGCGCTGAAACACTACCGTATCTCCAGATAATGTGAATATTGACTGTAACATTTTTAGTATTAAATATTTAAACTTAGAACATGCAATTAAACTTATGACATATTGTTTTTTTAGTAATAAACAAATCAATAATTAAATAAACATATTTTATAATTATTATAATAATAAATAGAATCGTAAAATCGGCGCGTCTATAATAAAATATAATATGCAAATTCATTAGAAAAAAAGATATATATTTACGTTTATTAGTAATTATTATGATTTTATTAAAGAATAAATTATACAAAGATTTTTTTGTGTTAGCAAACCATCAATACAATAATATCTATTATAATTCTTTACGTACGATAATGTACATTTATTCACTTCTTATTCACTTCTATATTATTAAAACAATATGTTTTTTCAATAATTATTCACATTATTCACAGTATAATTTATGGGACACTGAATTTTTTCCATTGCACTTTTTATCTGAAGTTTTTCTGAACATCTATGGCCTTTCTGCAAAAATATTCAAACGCAACACCACATGTACATCTCTAGATACAAAGTGAACACGATCGTCGTATTACAAAGTATAGTTTGACGAGTTAGCGATAATAGATATCGTACACTAACACAGCACAATATACCTTCTTTCTTATTAGCGTGAACGTTACTTTTTGTGACTTTTTTATGAAGTTTCGGAACAATATGAAATAGCTGTTATCAACTGAACGTAGCATTTGTAATATTTAATGCATTCTTCGAAGAAGCAACCAGGTTGTTATCGTACATTCGTATCGTGGACATGCGTGATGATCATAGTTTGCACTAGTATGACAAGTGGGGTGTGTGTCTTCGCATTAGTCTTCGGCATGGACATTGCCAAACATTCCCAGTATAAAGGTATCAAATGTTTATGTATTTTTTGTTTAGAAGAAAGAGTGAGAGTTTTTTGAAAATTTTCAAATAGCACCCTGTATTCTATAACTCGTTATGCAGTCGTTATGAGTTAATAACGATTGCATAACGAGTTACAGAATATAGGGACAGGTATCTATATCAATATATTAAATTTTGGATTTTTTTATTTTAAGATGTCATAAATTTTGATAAACTTTTAATATATCTATATAATTTTAATATCTTGCTAGATTTTACATGGGCGATTAAATTAAATCGCTTGGGTTTAGAATTGCTTGGATTATGGCCGAAGAGCGATGAAATATCTAAGAATAATTTCTCTTCTGATCTCCGTGTGGTTATTATTTTCGTTATAGTGACATTTGTTTCTGGTGTACCTCTTGCCTGCTCCCTTATACGAGTTTGGGGAGACATGATACTTATGATAGATAATCTCCAAATTACTTTACCTTTACTGGTAGTCTCGTTGAAACTTGTTGTTCTACGGTGGAAACAAACAGGTGAAATTATCTATGTATACAAAAATATCAAGAAAGTTCATTTATTATATATATATACAAAAGATAAAAAGATGAAAATTAAATATATTTAAAGGTATTTGTGCCTTACTAACTTTAAAATGAAAGTCGATACTATGATATTATGATGGTTCTACAAGTGATTATTTTGCTATTTTTCAAAGCACTTGTATCCATCATAAAAATGATGGCGGAAGACTGGATGGAATTGAAAACAAGAAAGGAAAGGGATATAATGATAAGTCGAGCACAGATTGCTAGAACGATTATCATCAGCGGATACATTCTAATGGTATTGGCGTTCATCGTGGTTATTATTCTTCCTTATTTTGGTTTACCGTTGAGGCATTTGACAAATCTTACGGATCCGGACAAGCCGCTGCCGCTGCAAACTTATTATTTTTACGATATAGATAAGAGCCCACAATTTGAATTAACATACATCATTCAAGCTATTACAATTTTCTTGGCCGCCGTAACTTACACTTCGGTAGATGCTTTTCTCGGACTCACTATTCTTCACTTGAGTGGTCAACTAGAAAACTTTAAAAGCCGTATAACTAATTTAATTTCATGCCAGAATTTTATCTATAATCTGAGTCACAACATAACAAATCATATGCGGCTTATCAGGTATATGCATATATACATTGTGTGTACACACGTAATTATTTTTATCAATTGTAATTATAATTATATAATTACAAATAAAATTCAAGATAACTTATAAAAAAAAAATTTAATAATTTGATAGTAAAATTAAATTAATATAGAATATTTTGCATTTTACGTTTATTTTCAAAAAAATTCTCAAAATTAATTACAAACATTCTGAAAAAAATAATAATTAAATAATTAGTAACTAAGCGTATCAAAATTACATGTACCTTTTTATCTGTAAATTGTAAGACAAATATTTTTCGCATTTTTCTTGAAATTCTTTTTATATCATATTTTATTTCTAATTTTACATTTATTATTATTATCATTATTAGTCTAAAAATAATTTTAAGAAATATTAAAATTGAAGATAAAATAATATATTTATTAAAATATACAATAAATATACAATAAATATTTTTTAACTACTTTTCTATTATAATTAATAGAGACAGTGTAAAAGTTATTTTTGCCAAAATTCTGAATTGTCCTAGTTAGTAGTATAGCCTGTAGTTTTTTATATGCCAAAACGATTTTTAAACAAAAATTTATTTTAAAAAGAATATAATTTATTTCTTAAAATAAAGACTATTATTTCAAGATTTTAAATAAATTTATTGTTTATAAAAATATAATAACAAATTTATTTAAAGTCGTACATATATATATATATATCATTAAAAATTTAATATAATAAAAATTTAATATAATACTTATCTTAATTATCGTTATTTTTTAAAAAAATGTGTATGTAAAAACTGTTTTTGTAACTAAAAATGAAACAGATTTCTTTTTGACAAGGCAATATAATAATTTTTTTTTTTTAGTCTTAGGCAGAATATAATAAGGTAATTTTTTAAAACATTTTTATAGATTTGCTGGTATTATTGAAAATATCTTTACCTTTATGACATTAGGCTTATTATTTTATTTTTGCATTTCATTTTGTCTTCATGGATTCTTGTTACTTGCTGTAAGTTAAAAATTAGAATTAACGTATTTTTATTTTTTTAAATTTGCAGAATTAGTTAATACTAAATCATATGTGTTGATATATCTATTAACTAATTTTTACTAATTAGAAAGATTTATTATTCAGGTGATTACTGAAGGAAGTAATTTTTCTGCCGCACGATTATGTTTTCCATTAATGGGTATCACTATCTTGTTTTCGCATGCTTTCATTTATTGTGGTGCTGGAGAGATTGTAACAATGCAAGTTAGTTACAAATTTAATTTCTCAAAATAATTTTTATAAATGTCTTGTAACACAATAGTATGCGTATACGCTTATAAATGCAATGATATAAATATACATGTACATATACAGGATGACATTAGGTGTATTATCATTCATAGATAGATAAAGCGAACTAAACTAAAAGGCCTTTATCATTTTGCAATTTTCACAATAATTACTGAGATATTAATTACTAAAGATCACCGAATAAGTCTGTATTTGCTCGGTTTACTTGTATCGTAAGTGTGCGACGAGATGCGTCCGCACAAATTGTGCTTGCGGTCGCCTGGCGCTAGTAGTAAACAATTAGTCTTGACGCATTTCGTGCCAGAAGATCACCACCGCGAGCATTGGATGGAATAGATGCGAATTCCATCCCGCTTGCAGCATCGTTAATAATAAGAAGAGGACATAAGAAGGCACATGCACTACTATGAGTAGTATCCATATCCATATATACTTGCGCGTACATTGCGTGCCCACCTATGTCTTTCTTCATACTATTAACCATGCTGCAAGTAGGCTAGAATTTTGCATCATTATTGGGCGAACATATCTCACTACATTGAATGGATACGCGTTTATTCGACGATCTTTAGTAATTAATATCTTGATTGATTGCGAAAATTGCAAAATTATACAGTACTTTTCAGCTCCCCTCTCTACTTATCTATTTATAAACAATGATATAATACACTTAATGTCACCCTGTATACATATACGTCATTATAGAGTCTTCGAGACCTATAAAATCTCTCGTGAGCAGGTAGAACGGACTAAATTAATTGTAAGTAAAAGAGTCCTCTATTATTTTGCAATTTTTAATAGTTAAGTTCTAAAAATCGATGAATAGCACGGCTAATTACAAGCGCATAACAAGATAGGATTAATCATTATCTTAAGTTGCTAGGCATGCGAGAAATTGTTTACCAATCAATCTTGGCAACGTACGAGCAGTGTGAGAAAATATCTCATCGCGCTAGGCGATCACATATCGCACTGCACGCTTGCATTTGGTAGTAGGCTGGATGAATACGCACATTTATTTTGTGATCTTTTAGAAATTAATAATATCTCATTAACTATCGTGAAAATTGATATGTAACTTTTTTATTCAGTTTAATTCGCTCTATTTGCTCACAAGAGATGATCCTGTCTGAGACACAGAGTCTGTATATATTCACGTGTAAACATATATAATAACATATATGTATACATATTATATATATATTCATATTTAGTGCGAAGAAGTATACTATGCTTTATGCAATCTTGAATGGTACAAATTAGAACCAAAAAAGGCAAGGAGTCTTATCTTATTAATGATACGAGCTAGCCAACCTTTCCATATTACTGCAGGAAAAATATTTCCACTTACGATGACCACATTTGGCAGTGTAAGATTATTAATAATTTACGTAAAAATAAATTACTTTTATTGTTAATCTAAAAAAATTAATTTTCACTATTTATATTACGTACATTTTTAACAGATATTAAAAACAGATATTATAACAAGCTAAGTTGTTTCATTTGCATTAAGAATTAGTATAGGTATTTCTAAATTAAAAGAGTACTTAATTACTTACATATAAATACAAAAGTAATATAATAAAATAATACATAAATAAATATTTCTATTTATTTCAACAAAAAGTAATATCTTTTTATTTTTTAATTGTATATTAATCAATTAAATTTGATAATTTTATTCTGTAATTTATATTGTCATATATATATAAAATATGTTACAGTTATTAAAAACATCGGCTGGTTACATATCATTTCTATTAGCAAATCAAAGATGAAGATGCCAAATTATTCTAGAACAATATATCTATATCAGAAGATTTATGAAAAGCGTAGATATAAAAATCATTTAAGAAATTACGTATAGATGTAATAGAGATTTAATATAAATAATAAGAAATAAAATATTTACATTATTTAATTCAATGTTTCTTATTTTATATATTAGGTGTTGGAATTAATTCGTAGCGTTTTACAAGTGATGGGAAGTACTTTCATTAATGTATTTTTTAATGCTCATGTGAAATAAATAACATTCTTTCATTAAAAAACGCTACGAATTAATTCCAACACCTAATAATACCTTAATATATTTTTTTAAAAAGAGTAAACATTTTTAATATAAACATTAAATACATATTATATATTTATTATATAATATTTAATATTTTGTTATTTATTATTTTATATTATATATTACATTTTTATATATATTATTAGGTGTTGGAATTAATTCGTAGCGTTTTACAAGTGATGGGAAGTACTTTCATTAATGTATTTTTTAATGCTCATGTGAAATAAATAACATTCTTTCATTTAAAAACGCTACGAATTAATTCCAACACCTAATATAATTCTTTATATTTCTTTAGACACGATAATATTAGCGATAATATTATACATTTATTTGGTAATGTACATTTATTCATCTAGTATTATTAAGAAATACCTATATCTTTTCAATGATTATTTGCAGTAATTGTATAGCTTATGGAACGTTACATTTTTTTCTTTCGTATCGCACTTTTTGTCTTAAATTTTTTTTAATACTACGGCCTTTCTGCAAAAGTATAAAAGTTAAAACACTACCACACGTACATCTCTAAATACGAGATGGATATGATCATTGCATAACAAAGTACGAAGAAACTTTTAGCGTACAGTTCGAGAAGTGGTGATAATAGATGTCGTACACAGCACGATACCCTTTCTTCTTAGAATGTTACTTTTTTATTCTTAAAGTTTTGGAACAAAATGAAACAGCAGTTATCAATTGGAAGTAGCATTTGTAATATTTGATGCATTCTTCGGAGAAACAACCAGGTCATTACACTCGTATTGTGAGCATGCGTAATGATTACGTTACGTTTTTATTCGTAAAGTTTTGAAACGAAACAAAACAGCTGTTATCAATTGGAAGTAGCATTTGTAATATTTAATGCATTCTTCGGAGAAACAACCAGGTTGTTGTACTGGTATTGTGGGCATGCGTGATAATCATGGTTTGCATTACTATAACAAGTGGGGTGAGGGTCTTCGCATTAGTCTTCGGCATGGACATTACCAAACATTCACAGTATAAAGGTATTGAACGTTTATTATATTTTTTCGTTTAAAAGAAAAAAATTCTTGAAAATTTTCTAAATTACTATATTTTAAAATAATTGTATTTTAAAATAAATATTTAATAGGTCGAGATTATATGTAAATATTTTTCTAAATGACTGTAAATGTTTAAATTGTAACACTTTTTAATATTATTATTACAAATTCATAATTAAAAAATATTACGATTTAGACACAATCGCAAAAATATTTACATGCAATCCCGACCTATTATGCCAATATGTAAAAATATAGCAATTTAATTGCTATATTTTTGTAATATTTGTTTTATAATTCTAATTATTTCACGTGTTGATAAAATTAAAAAACTCCAACATCGATATTTTAAATTTTGAATTTTGGATTTGTTATTTCAAGATGTCATAAATTTTGATAAACTCTTAATCTTAATATGTAACTAGATTTTATGTGGGCGATTAAATTAAATCGCTTGGGTTTAGAACTAATCGGATTATGGCCCAAGAGCGATGAAGTACCCAGAAATATCTTCTCTTCCGATCTCCGTGTGATCATTATTTTCGTTATAGTAACATTTATTTCTGGTATACCTCTCACCTGCTCCCTTATACGAGTTTGGGGAGACATATTACTTATGGTAGACAATCTCCAAGTTACTTTACCTTTGCTGGTGGTCTCGTTGAAACTTATTATTATGCGGTGCAAACGAACAGGTACAGATGAAATTATATCTATATGTGGCACGAAGATATGAAGAAAGTTTATTTATTATACAAAAGATATGAAACATAATGTAAAACGTATATTTAAAGGTACTTGCTATGTTTTAAAACAAGAAACAATATGTGACGGTTCTACAAGTGATTATTTTGCTATATTTCAAAGCACTTTTATCCATCATAAAAATGATGGCGGAAGACTGGATGGAATTAAAGACAAGAAAGGAAAGGGATGTAATGATGAGACGAGCACAAATTGCTAGAATTATTGTCATCAGCGGATACGTTCTCATGGTATTGGCGTTTATTGTGGTCATCGTTCTTCCTTATTTTGGTTTATCGTTAAGGCGTTTGACAAATCTGACGGACCCAGGCAAGCCGTTGCCGCTGCAGACTTATTATTTTTATAACGTAGATAAAAGTCCGCAATTTGAACTAACGTATATTATTCAAGCTATTACAGTGTTCTTAGCCGCTGTAACTTACACTTCGGTAGATGCTTTTCTTGGATTCTCAATTCTTCACTTCAGTGGTCAATTGGAAAACTTTAAAAGCCGTATAACTAGTTTGATTTCATGTCAAAATTTTATTTATATTCTGAGTCATAACATAATGACTCATATACGGCTTATCAGGTATTGGCATGTACACATATAATTATATTCATCATTATATAATTATACAATTGCAAACTCAATTACAAATAAAAATCCTATAATAAAAAATTATTTAATAATTTATTAATAAAATTAATAAAATTAATTTAATAATAAGAGATTTTTATTTCTAATTTTATATTATTAGCATTGTAAAAAATGATAAAAATATTAAAAATAATTATAAAATAATATTTATTAAGATTTGTTGAAGTATGTGATAAGTATTTTATAATTATTTTTGTGTCATAATTAATTGAGGAAATATATAAAAGGTTTTTTTTACAAAACATTACTATTAGATTGTTAAAATAGTTCCCTTTTACATATGCCCTTTTTACATATAAAAACGATTTTTACACAAAAATTTATTAATTAAATTATTTTTCAAAATAAAAACTATTTATTTATTCAATAACTTACCAGTATTCTGCTAGCTGCCGGATTTGGTCTCGGTACCATTTGTTTAGATGTAATTGAAATTCTATTCCATTCTGCACACAATTCTGATTTTGCATTGTTTGACTACGGTATTTCGTTCAATAAAGCATTTTTCGAAAACAACGAGTCAAAAATATTGAGAAAATCGATTTATCATGAATTCTTTGTCTAAATGGTATCAAGATTAAATCCAATAGTTAGAAGACTGATAGCGAATGATTATTAACTATTTATATTATGAAAAATGATATACTTCTGAATAAATTTGTAAAAACTGTTTTTGTATTTTTAGCAAGCTAATAATCTAGTAATTTTTTTTAACTTTAATCTAATATTAATCTAGTAAATTTTTTTTTACTTATTCTATATACGAAGGATGTATATGTACTTGTATATAACGAACTTAATCATGTAATTTTTAAAATTGTTATAGATTCGCTGGTATTATTGAAAATACTTTTACTTTTATGATGTTAAGCTTAGTATTTTATTTTGGCATTGTATTTTGTCTACATGGATTCTTATTACTTACTGTAAGTTTAAACATAATGCCAATTAAGAATATTAAGTATACATGTTATATATTTTTATTTTTTAACTATCTCATTTTTTGTTTCGAAGTATGCGGATTGTTGATGTACCATCTAGGATTTATTAATTTTTACTAATTATCAAGGTATATTATTCAGGTGATTACCGAAGGGACTGATTTTTCTTTTGCACGATTATGTTTTCCATTAATTGGTATCACTATTTTACTTTCGCATACTTTCCTTTATTGCGGTGCCGGGGAGATTATAACAATGCAAGTAAGTTACAAATTTTTTAATGTAATTTATATAAATACCTTGTAACAGTATAGATAGTATGTAGTTAATACAATATATCAGTATATTATTACGCATATTCACGTTAAGTGCGAAGAAATATATCGTGCTCTGTGCGATCTCGAATGGTATAAATTAGAACCACAATATGCAAGGAGTCTTATCTTATTAATGATACGAGCTAGCCAACCTGTCCGTATCACTGCAGGAAAAATATTTCCACTTACAATGACCACATTTTGCAGTGTAAGATTATTAATAATTTATATAAAATTTATAAATTATTTTTATAGTTAATTTGAAAAATATTTGAATAATATACTTTTTTTAAAAAAATATTTAGAAAGAAAATATTTAATTTTGTCTATTTCCATCTATTTCCAAATTAAAGTATTTAATTATTAACACAAAAATATTAAATTAAGATAACAAAACAATCATATAAATATATATTTCTAATTATTTTAACAAAGTAATACTTTTATGTTTTTAAATATTCAATTATACAATATATTTATCAATTAAAAAATTGTTTCTGTTATTTGTATTGTCTACATAGAAAATATGTTACAGTTATTAAAAACATCGGCTGGTTATATATCATTTCTATTAGCAAGTCAAAGATAAAGAAGACATAAAAATTACAGTACGTTCATACTAGAAAATTTATGCAAAGCATAGATGTAAATAATTTTAGTTAAGTAATTATGAATAGAACGTAACAGAGATATGTTGATTATAGAAATAAAATATTTACATTATTCAATTCAATGTGTTTTATTTTATATAAATATTTTTAATTAATATATTTGTTATATATTATATTTATAGAAAAAGAGAATAATATTTTTAATATAAACATTAAATGTATATGCCATGTAATGTCAGATATAACGTCTAAATATTATATTTATTTCATATTTAATATATATTAAATTATATTACAAATATAATATATAATATAATTTATTTGACAGGATTTAATTATTAGGATTTAATTTGTACTAAATAGTCGATATATTGTATAAAATAAAAGCATACAAACTCGATGTTCATTACACAACTCAGGTAGAGCGAAGATATTACAAATGTATCTTCTCTAATAAATACGAAACGAATAACTGATGCTTTCTTACAAAATTTATTAATAACTACAGCAAAGATGCAACCGGAACGTGGGATATAACAAGTGTATATAAATACGTTTTTTTTTGCTAACTTGAGAAAAATATCTACCTCTTATTATGAATATTTTTTATCCCTAAGTTTTACACTATGTTCGAGTGCAGAAAACTTCTGAGAAACATAAAACGAGGGTCGCGCAATGTAGAATATTTAAAATACTTCGCTGCTCGTTCAGTCCTTTCAAGAATTATTAAGAGCATGCGCAAACAGTACTTCTTGCTAAATAGAAGGTAACGTTGTTGCATAAAAAGGAAACAGCAGTCAGTCTGTAGATAACATTCGACATGGATGATTCAAAGTATGCCGGATATCAAGGTGCTCATCGAAACTGCAATTTAAAAAAAAAGATATTATGAAAATATATTTATTATATTTATAATGTGTGCAAATAGCAGTGGGATTTAAGATGTATTTTATTAATGATAACAAGTTTTTTTAATTAATTATTTTTGTACAGAATTATTTATTAGAAAATAGTAAACTAGCTAATTTAACTAGAGTAAATGTATGATACTCTTATTTTGGAACGATATTTTTTGGGAATCTTTGATTTTGTGTAATCAAAACATGATTCATAAATACATTTATAATTAATAATTCATAAAAAGTTATTTTTAAATATTTTATAATATTTATTTGTACATTCTGTTAAATAACATTTTATTTATTTTATTCTAATTGTGGATTTATTTGTGAGTATTTATGATTATGTTTTATATGAATTTCGATTTATTAAGGTTTCTACAGGTAGATTTCGAATGGGCGGTGAAATTAAATCGGATTGCTTTAGATTTTATTGGACTTTGGCCTAAAACCGCAAAAAACACTCGACAGAAATTAATGTGCAATATTCGAGTGCTTATTGTTTTTCTGTCCGTAACGTGTGGCGTACTGATTCCTTCTATACATTCATTCATAAGAATTTATGGAGACATAATGCTAATGCTAGACAATTTACAATTTACCTTGCCGGCAATAAGCTGTTCGATAAGAATCGTAATTTTTTGGTGGAAGAAGGAAGGTAGACAAAATTAAATAATTGTCTGGAAAGTCTCTGCAGATGTTCAATAATTGACATTCAAAAATCCAATACTTTTACGTCAAAGAAATTACAAAATTACTTGAAAGATATTCTGGAACAAAATAATGCATTTTTCTAACAAATTTTTTCTAACAAGAAAACTTTTTATTTAAATTTTGCTTACAAATCAGTTTAGACTTTCCAGGCAATCTAATAATTTCATTCATTTGCATGAATAATGAATAAAATCTATTTAAATTATAATTACAGTGTAATAAACATTTTAGATTATTAAGTCTTTTTATTTTGCTATTTACTATTTGTTTTTATTATTTACTTAAATATTATTTTTGTTATTAAAGCTATTATAAAAGTAATATTTATATTAGGTGTTGGAATTAATTCGTAGCGTTTTACAAGTGATAGGAAGTACTTTCATTAATGTATTTTTTAATGCTCATGTGAAATAAATAACATTCTTTCATTTAAAAACGCTACGAATTAATTCCAACACCTAATAGCTTTATATCTGTCTATTTATTTTAAACTTGTTATTGCTTAAGATTAATGTTATCACAGTTGTAATTTCAATTGAATTATATTTACTGTTAAGTACGTATTTAAAATTTTAATATTAACAATTTTAAAGCTATCGTACCAATCATGAATATGATCGCGGAAGATTGGATAAAATCGAAGAGTGTGCAAGACAGAAATGTTATGATTAGAAGAGCGTACACTGCACGTATTATTATTACTTGCGCCTATTGCATAATGGGACTAGCATGTTTTTTTATTATTATTCTCCCAAGCTTTGGAATATCAATGAGACTAACTCCCAATATCACTGATCCAGGCAAGCCAATGCCTCTACAAACGTATTATATTTACGACACAACTAAAAGACCGCAATACGAAATAACGTTTATTAGTCAAGCTGTTTACATTCTTCTTGCCATTATGTCTTATACTGGAATCGATAATTTCCTTGGATTATTAATTTTTCATATATGCGGTCAATTAGACATTTTGAAAAATCGTTTGACACGTTTGGATAAATATATCAATTCTCGCAATATGCTGAAAAGTTGCATGATAAAGCACATTCGTTTACTTAGGTTTGATATTTTATGAATAAAATATATTATTAATTAAATATACATAATACAAGGAATATATTTTATAGAATCATTGGCGTTATTGAAGATACGTATAATATAACACTTTTAGCGTTATTTTTATAC
Source organism: Acromyrmex echinatior (assembly GCF_024713525.1). NCBI lineage: Eukaryota > Metazoa > Arthropoda > Insecta > Hymenoptera > Formicidae > Acromyrmex > Acromyrmex echinatior. The sequence continues at coordinate 8,894,061 of NC_141853.1, read as the reverse complement.
TTTGCAATACTTTTCGCTTTCTATGGCTTCCGAATAATTATCGTAAGTATTGAATTATAAATAAAAATTTATTTGTATAAATTAGATATTGATAATTTATAAACAAAAAATATATTAGGTGTTGGAATTAATTCGTAGCGTTTTTTAATGAAAAAATGTTATTTATTTCACATGAGCATTAAAAAATACATTAATGAAAGTACTTCCCATCACTTGTAAAACGCTACGAATTAATTCCAACACCTAATATATTATGTGTTATTAAATTAAATATTACAAACATCTAAAGTATTGCCAATATGAGAATATTACCATATATCTTTAACACGTACCATAAATTATTTAGCTATTCGACGAAGGAAATAATCTATCGATCACTCACTTGATATATTTTATATGCAACGTTTTCACTATATTTTCGCATATGTGTCTCTATTGTGCCTTGGGTGAGATTTTAATGGCTCGGGTGAGTTTTATTCTTTTTATTATAAAACGTTTACATATATAATATTATACAATTTATTTCAAAATAATTACCTACATAATGTTAAAATAATTAGTGACATTTAATGTGATTAGTTTAAATTTATTATTTAAAAGATTACTATCGTTTTTTTAGAAATATAAATATCGTGATTGTGTATATTAAAATGTATAAAAGAGAAGAATTTCAATATAAAATCAATCTGCAGCAATTTTTTTCTGAAAAACTATTATTAACTGCTGTACTTAATCTGTATATGCATGTTAATCTATGATCTATACGTTAATTTACAATCTTATACGAATACGTGATATAATTATCTTATTTAATTGTGCAACTAATGCATACAGAATTGCTACTAATATTTTAGTAAAATTTTCCTTTTGCCATACAGTTTTTAATTTTATTTATATTTTAAAATATTTTATCTTGTTTGATATTATTCACATACAAAAGTTTAAATATATAGTAGATAATTTTTTGCATTTAGTATCTTCATATACTTACATAATGTATGATTGTACATATAATCTGCACATGAACTCGCACTGGTCTTGAATGCACATAATAATCGGTATCTAAAAACATTCTTGATTTTTAAGTGTAATGAAATATATTATGCGGCATATAATAATAAATGGTATTCCGTGGATCCAAAAATTGCGAAAGATTTGTTGTTTCTATTGATAAGAAATACTAAACCAGTCTATCTTACCGCTGGAAAAGTGTTTCCGATGACAATGGCAACATTTTGCGGTGTAAAGTATTTTAATTATAATTATTGCATTATAAAATATTTAATTGTTATTGTGATATTTCCCGTGCAGTAATCTATATCATATAAATTTTATATGTATATCTATACTTTATTTTATTGTATTTATTGCACAATGTTAAACTTTATAATCATAGAGTGTGTTATTAATTATATTACTTCTAAATGTGTATTTTTCAGTTAATGAAAACGTCAGCTGGTTATATATCTGTTTTGCATACAACAAAGGGTTAATAAATAAAGATAAATCTAAATATTTTTCAACATTATACGTTTTTTAATAGAACATAATAATTTAAGAACTCTACAAGTATTTATATATTAATTGCAAATAAATTATGAATCTTATTGCACGAGATAAAATATAATATAATGCGGATTTTATACTACATTCAGGTACAGATTTGAATTTAGATTAAAATTTAAGTGAACTTAAATCAATTTAAATTTCTGCCTTTTATAAATTGAATTATTTAAAAAATATATGGTAATTATACAGTATGGGGGATGCTGTTCCAATGATCTTGAGAAATGTTGTCAAGGTCATAATCCTGAATAACTTTGCCTTAACAATTAAGTGGCGATCTCTTAGTTTCTCAGATATTAGTTTCTGAGATATTTAAAGTTAAAGTGTAATTTCAATAATAAATTTTTACTTTGAACGACAAACTTGACTAGACAACCTTGATATATATTGTTAAGATCATGGCCCTCAGTGATCTCCAACAGGATTTAACTGTTATTCGTTATTCATTAAAAAGTTATTAAGAATCACAATTAATTATTGTCTGTAATATTTTGACTAATATAAGATTTAACACAGAAATGTTCAATTTTAGCTATATTAGAAAATAAAAGAAATGTTATAATTTAAATTATAGTTCCGTAAAGAAGATCGGAGATCCTTATGCAGAAGTGTGGAATGGACGCTTGGCATAGAAAGTTGAACGCTCCTAGGCAGGGAAGAGTGTGGGATGGACTTCGCTTCACTTGAAATATCTACTTTACCTCAGTTTGGTATAAAAGAAGAGCATTAAACTATCTAGCAAAATATATAGTCGAATATATAGTAGAATATATGCCATATGTTAAAAAATTACATTCTATTGTATTTATGAAAATTGTTTCGTCAATAATTTTTAACAAATAATAACTACCAGCTAAAACATATTGGAGGTCACTCAAGATCATGACCTTGACAACAATGTCAAGATCAAAGTCATTGAAGCAGCATCCCCAATATTATATAATTTCCATTTATAATTAGCTTTTCTATGATAAAAGAGATTGAATGAGATCTTGTTTAAGACTCTTAAGTAGTTATAAAAGAAACGTAAAGTGCATCTACTAGTTTTTACTCAATGCGCATACATAGCCTATTTTCACTTCAGAAGTCTATATACAGTTAAGGGAGATAAGGATAAGGATCTCTGTCCATTTTTTACAAATGTTTTAATGCGATCTCATCGCATTTCATTTCATTCTCTTTACAAATGGCATGCAAGAAAAATCAATGTTTCTCGCTTATGACGTCACGATTCAAAATAGCTGAGGTGATTACTTAGGAGTCTTAACAGAAAAAGAAGTTTCACGATATATATCATTTACTTCTTTTTACTCATTTTGTTATCAATTGAATGATCAAATATGAACAAAACAGTATTGGGTCAAATCCAATCCTACATTTCTAGACATTTCTTGAAAATTTATCATAGAAGGGTTTAAATCACATTTATCCCTCTTTATATTTTTCCAAAGTAGTCATCATCAAAATAACAAGAATTACGAGAGTACAATGTCATACATGTGATATATTCTCACGCATGCATGATCGGTTGTATATGATTACACCAAGGCACGCAAGTTGATACATAATTGAATGGTCAAACGAGCCAAGGGTTCGACCCCAATTATACAAAGAGTCTCGTTCGAAGACGATAACATTATAAAAACATATGTCTGTACCTGTAACGCACCTATAGGTAATAATATTGCATTTGCCAAATAGCATATATGAATGTTATGATGGTAACATTTTATACTCACCCATCTATTTTTAATAATCTCATTATCACATATATTGAATTACTGCAATTATATATAGCAAAATCTCTATTATAAAAATTAGAACCCCTGCTCTCTCAATGATCTTATTATTAACTTTTCTATATTCTAAATGTTTAAGCTTCTATATTTTTATCTTTGCATTATTTCCCATTCTTCATATTTGATCATGTAATCATCACGCAGCAACGTATAAAATGAAAATATTGATAAAAAATATTAGATATTATGTTTATCGTAATAATATTTATCGTAATAATAATTTAACGATGTTATTACTTTGCACATTATAAGTATAATTTCTATAATTAATTATTCTGCACACACATATATGAAAGGTGTAGATATCAAAAAGTCATATAGTTTATGAGATACTTTATGTATAAAAAAATTATATCAGAATAAAATATAAAATATCTTTTAAACTATAATTTTTTTCTATAAACATATTTTAATACTTTCATGCATAAAATCATGAAATAAATTAATTGGTACAACACAAATACATAGATAATTGTAGGTAAAATATCTTGTACACGCGACAGATATTTTTTAATAAATGAATAATAATTTATTAATATTAAATAATTTTAATTAAAGTATTAATAGATAGATAATCTGGTTTAAATCTTCTCTTCAGTATTGCAAATTAAAGTTATACTTTAATAAATTCAAACATATGACACTTAAGTCTTCAAGAAAATGATTCTTCATTTCAATAACTATTACAGTGATTAATGATGGATCACTGCAACGCATTGATTGCTTTGAAAACAGCAACTCAATCTTCACGATGACATTATCTAAATACAAAAAGAAGTGAGATTTTTAATTGAATATCTGCAGTATGTAAGTTATATATGGTACGTAAATTATTTTTTTTACAACACTATATATTATAGCATAATTATATATATGTATTATATATATGTTGCATATATAGATACATGTATTGTATGCATATATGTAATGCACAATCATTAATTATTTATTTAAAAACTAAATTATCTTGTTACTAATCAAGAAATATATGTATTGACAGTTTATCTTTTCCAATAAATTCAAAAATTTTTCAACTTATAAACAATTTAATTTTTTTAATATTTATAGCTTTTATCTTAAAAAAGTATTATTTAATAATTCTGATAATATCTGGATTATTTAATTTATCATTTATTATTTACATCTTATTTTGAATTAATGTGTATATTAATATTATTTCTCACACTATTATCACATATAGCAATGTCAACGATTAAAAATTTTTACGAATTGGTTTATCTTGAAAGACAAAAACCATACAGTGCAAAATTCTATTCTACATAGCTTATTACTAACTTAAGTATAGTAACATTACAAGCTACAGCTGATTGTAAAAACGTGTGAATATGATGTATGTGCATTTTTCTAACTAACATGGTAATAATCTGTTATTACGAAAACTTTTTTACTTTGCGTGATATTCATCGTTGAAATGCTAAAAACTCGAAACGAGGGGATGCAGAATATTTAAAATACATCGTCGCAAGTTGATCGCTCGATACTTCTGAACATAAAGAGCATGCGTGTGAAACTTTTGCTGCAGTAGATATTTTCTGAAAAAGAAATAGGTGCCAGTCTTTAAATAACATTCAACATGGACAGTTCAAAATATACAGCATATCAAGGTGCTTCTTGTGATCATTGTAATTGAGAAAGAGATGAGTAATTTTATAAAACATACGATTATTTATGATAACATTTAATGTTTTTGTTATATTTTGTCATCATTAATAAAAAAATATTTTTTCAATGCTGATTATTAATATACTTATAACTATTGTAATAAACATTAGCATTTATCATCATATTTGAAATAAGGATCTGTATTGTCTCTGTTTATTCCTATTTATTATTTTTTAAAGAATTGGTAAATTTGTATAATTAATAAAACATTTATTTTTGCAAACATTTTATTTATGTAATTTAATAAACATAATATTTTATACGTTCTTTCTAAATCTGAATCAGTGGATAGTCACTAATTACCCAGTGGCACTGATAATCAACTGAAGTTCAACTAAAAAAAGAAAGAATATTTGAGCATTATCTAACTAAAATATTGATATTTGCATTGTCAATTTTAATTTTCCAATACCATATTCATTGAATTTAAGCACTAAAACAAGGTTAGTTAGATCACATAATAAAGATTAACTAGGTTAAGGATCTCACATTTAATTCACTGATTATCAGTGGCATACTTGATTATCCACTGACTCAGATTTAGAGAGTTTATATTAATTATTAATTCATGTATTAATTTAAGATTTTATTACGTTTTTCATAAGCTATGACTTACTTAAGTTTCTATAGGTAGATTTCGAATGGGCAGTGAAACTCAATCGTATAACTTTAGATTTTATTGGACTTTGGCCTAAAACCGCACAAAATCCTCGACAGAAATTAATGTGCAATTTTCGAGTACTCATCGTTTTCACAGCGATAACATTCGGCGTTCTGATTCCTTCTATACATTCCTTTATAAGAATTTATGGTGATATCATGCTAATGATAGATAATTTACAATTTACTTTACCAGCTATAAGCTGTTCGATAAGAATCGCGATTTTTTGGTGGAAAAAAGAAGGTACAAATAATTTCCTGCTGTAACTCTGAATTGTTAAATATAATAAACATATAAGCGACATGCAAACTTATAACAAAATTACAATAAATTCTAATTAAAAAAAAATTATTTATGTTTTTAGATTATTTAAATTTATACGTTACGAAATTAATTTTTACATACGTTATGAAATTAATTTTTTAAACATGCACATATATGTATGCATATCTATGTGTCTGATTTATTAATTTATGTAAATAGCAAACTTTAAATTAGAAATTTAGAATTATAAAACAAAATCTTAAATTGTTTATTTATATCCTTTTCTATTTTTCTATCTATCATTTTTCTTAAAAATACAAGATAATTTTTTTTCGATTCTATTATTAAGCTTATATTAAACTATTTTTGCTTAAAATTAAACCTATTGTATAATAGTTTCTATTTCAATAATATTAAATGTGTATTAAAATACACAATATTAATATACAATATTAACATTTTTGAAGCTATCACACCAATCATTGATATGATTGCGGAGGATTGGATAAAATCGAAAAATGCGCAAGAGAGAAATATTATGATCAAAAAAGCGCAAATTTCACGTATGATTATTGTGTGTGCATATTGTATCATGGTCGTGGGATGCTTATTTGTTATCGTTCCCCCTGGATTTGGAATACCGATAAGATTAACGACCAATATTACTGATCCAGGCAAAATAGTACCATTACAAACTCATTATATTTACGATGTAACAAAACAACCTCAATACGAATTGACGTATATTAGTCAAACTATCTATATAGTTCTCGCAGTTTTATCTTATACTGGAATCGATCATTTTCTTGGGCTGCTAGTTTTCCATATATCTGGTCAGTTAAACATTCTCAAAAATCGTTTGATAAATTTGGATAAATATATCAATTCTCACGACATGTTAAAAATATGCGTGGCACGACACATTCGTTTACTTAGGTATAGTATTTTCCAAAAAATTTACAGTAATAATTAATTTGTGAAAAATAAATGTGAAAAATATATGGTAATAATAATTTATATAATTTATTTTTAACATATAAAAATAAGAGCATAAAAAACCACAGCACAAGTTATAGTTTGTGATATTTAATTATTATTACATTAATTAAAACATTACATATTTAATGTTTTAATTAATATAATAATAATTAAATATCACAAACTATAACTTGTGCTGTGGTTTTTTATGCTCTTATTTTTATATGTTTAATATTATAACCATGTTAGTTTTCAAGATATAATTTATTTTTGTTTTATATCTAATAACATAAAATATCTTTCATAGAGCCATTGCTATTATCGAAGATACATATAATGTAACACTTCTCTCATTATTTCTATACTTTGCAATACTTTTCGCTTTCTACGGCTTCCGCATAATCATCGTAAGTTAATATTTAAGCAAATACTTAAAAATGAAAATTAATTAATTAATTAATTTTAAATACAAAAATAAATTTACAAAATTATAAACAAAAATAATATCTAAATTATATTAGGTGTTGGAATTAATTCGTAGCGTTTTTAATGAAAGAATGTTATTTATTTCACATGAGCATTAAAAAATACATTAATGAAAGTACTTCCCATCACTTGTAAAACGCTACGAATTAATTCCAACACCTAATATTTAAAAGAAATACTATTGTTATTATATTTATAAAATATATTATATTAAATATCTAAATTTTAATTACAAAAATACTTCTATCACACATATCATTTTATAAATTTATATAGCTATTTGATGAAGGAAATGATTTATCACTCACACATTTGGTATTCTTTATATCTACATTTTTTAATTTATTTGCACATATGTGTCTATATTGTGCTCTTGGCGAGTTTTTAGTAGCCCAAGTAAGTTGTTTTCCTTTTTTTTTTGTAAATGTATATACGACGCTCTACATATTAATACATATTTTTCATTTAACAAAGATATTATTATGAAAATAAATTTATTATTTTTTATACAAATAGTGAAAATTAATATCAAAAATTGATAAAATAATTTATATTAAAAAATTAAATATTGCGAAAATTTAATGTAAACTTTTGAAAAAATAAAAATTAATACATAATTTACATTGCATTTATTGTTTACATAAATATATTAATTTACATTTTAACTAACGGTACAAATTGATTTATAATCAATGAATTAATTTCATTAAGAAATAATATATAGATACAATTTTTATTCAAAAATGCTTTCAATATTTTTTAGTGTAATGAAATATATTATGCAGCCTACAGTAATGAATGGTACTCCGTGAATTCAAAAATTACACAAGATTTATTGTTATTGTTAATAAGAGGTGCCAAACCGATTCATCTCACCGCTGGAAAAATATTCCCTATGACAATGATGACATTTTGCAGGGTAAGATACAATATTTTTATATTTAATTATTACTATTGTAAAAAAAGCATTTTTAAATAGTTTTAATGATATTTCATATATGTATATATAATAAATCTATATTATAATAATTTAAAAATTTCTAAATATTTTATTTTATTATATTCGTGTATTTTTTAGGTACATTTATGTATCTATTTTATGTATACATTACGTACGTCTTAAATTTCGTGATTACATATCCATATTATTAATTATTATTAAAAGTATTTTTTTCAGTTAATAAAAACATCAGTCGGATATATATCTGTTTTGCATACAACGAGAAGTCATTAAAAAAATAAAATATTATAAATCTGAATTTTTTTGAAAATATTATTATTTTATAAAATGCAATAATCCAAAGTTATGTAAATATTAAAATGTCATGAAATAAATTACAAAGTTTATTGTATAATTTCATAAAAATGTGTTAGCAATTATATTAGATAATAAGAAGCAATCTAGAATTAAATTTAATTCTGTTTCAATTTAAAAAGTACCATTTTCAAATCAAACCAGCAAATATTAATTGTTAATATTAATTACAGTATGGGTTCCTACAAACGAACGACTTTGTAGCGCCAATTAAAAGCGTCGACCCAAAAGATATGGGAACTATATTTTTCGACAATCGATATCCAAATTAAGTAGTAGACAATAATTCAATCTTGTCGTTATCGATTTTTTTTCAGAAAAAATTTATCACTAAAGCATCAATGTTGAATGTCGTTGCAATCGATAGTTAATACCCTTATTCCAAGACAGGCGGACTATCATATCCCTCAAAAAGATACAAGGGATCGCCAAGGGATCGAATCAAAGTGGTAAATTTTTTCTGAAAAAAAAATCGATAATCTACTACTTAATTTTGATATCGATTGTCGAAAAATATATAATTCCCATATCTTTTGGACGATCACGAAGGTAGCCATATAACTTACCCAAATAGATACAATTTTACATGGAGTAAAAAAATTATATTTGCAGTTTTTACACACTTTTTTCTATTTGTTAATTAAAAATATTTATTAATAAAAAATATTTTGTTATATGTCTAAATAAAGTATATATTACAACTATCGTCTTGTTGTGTATTATTTGCATTAAAAGTGATAATGAAAAAGAAGTTTATCATATCACTTTGTTTTTAGATTATATTTCTTAAATAAAAACTAAAAATCAAATTTTAGACATAAATATCAGTTAGAAAGTATTTTTTATAAGATATAGTTGTTATTATAATATTGCTTTCAATTTTGTATAATATTGCTATTTAATATTGCTTTCATTAACTTTTTAATAAAATACACAAAACATGCAACTGAAGGCAATAATGCCACATATATTTCTAATCTTTTCTTTTTACAGGAGTTATATATTCCAAATAAGTTTTAATAAATTTTATGAATTTAATATTATTTTGGATTAATGTATTTAAGGACAAATTTTTTGCATTTATAATTATTAATTATTAAAATTCTTGGACTTTCGATAACATTGTATTATATAATAAATAAATGAAATGCAATTATAATAAATAAATGAAATGCAATAATATATGTTTTTTATTAAAAAATGAACACTATAAGTATTATGATACTTAATATGAATTCTTCTTAACTACAGTTAGAATTTTACAGCCTTTTCCAGACGCGTGGGAACATACCATACGTATGGGCGCTTTTCCCAACAGCATGATCAACTTGCAACTTTTTATTCGTAAATGTCTCAAGTTCTTGAAAATTTGATAAAAATTCGAAACTAGAATTAACGGAGGAAATTGAAAACTTCTTGTTACAAGTCGATAATTTGCTACTTTCAAGAAGGCATATTAAAAGCATGCGCACGAGAAATGTTTTTTGATGTTCAGGAGGTAACATCGATTCATGAAAAAGACAGAGACATCAGTCTTTAGATAACACTAGACATGGAAAGTTGGAAATATGACCGAGGTGCTTATAGTCTTGATCACTGTAGCTGTAAATAAAAATTTTAAGGAAGTATTTACTTTATTTGCAATACGTGAAAAGAGTGAAAGTATTTGTAATAATAATAATTTATGTTTTATTAAATCAACATTAACAGAAATTATAAATTATCGCTTTTTATAGTGTAACGTGTTTTTTATACATCTATATCAATCTTAATATATGTAATATCTTTATTATGTTATTAAATGACATGTAGTAACCTGTTGGCTAATTACATCATGTTTAAGTTCAATCATAATTATTAGTTATTTGTTTCTTCATATAAATAATTTAAACTCATATAAATAATTTAAACTTACATGATAAAATTTCTAAGCAAAAATTCTTCGATATATTATTTTAAACGTATTTCATTAAATAATTTAATATTTTGTATATTTTTGTATATTTGATCTATATAATAATGTTGTATATTAATAATAATGTTGTATTATAGTATATTTTGTATTATGTAATCTTTTTAACAATCTTCGGACTTATCAAGATTTCTGCAGATTTTGAGTGGGCGATGAAATTAAATCGTTTCACTTTAGATTTCCTTGGACTTTGGCCTAAGAACATTCAAAATCCTTGGCAAAAGTTAATGTGCAATTTTCGAGTGCTGATAGCTTTCCTGGGAATAACGTTCTGCCTTTTTATTCCTTCAATACATTCATTGATAATAGTTTTTGGAGACATTTTACTTATATTAGATAATTTACAAATTACTTTACCAGTTACGAGCTGCTTGATTAGAATCATAATTTTTTGGTGGAAAAAAAAAGGTAAATATTATGTTTTGTTTATAAAAAAGAGAGAGTTACAAATGGTTAATAATACATGATTAAAATATTAAAAGTTCAATATTAATAATTATATATCTTTAAATCTTTCATATTTATTCACAGATATGAATTCAGTTCATAAATAGATATATCTTATTTATTGTGTATATGTACATACATTATAGTTAATCATGTCAGTATGCTTTCTAAAAAATTTATGAGTATATTAAGTATTTCACAGATTTATAAATTTACGTTATTATAAATATTAGGAAGAATAAATTTAAAATAGACATGTAAAAAACTTAAAACAAAATCTTTTAAATAAGATTCTTGTCACTAATTTTTTTGTAAATAGAAATATTATATAAATTATGAAAAAGAATATATTATATTGACCTTTTCAGTATATGCACATAAATACTTTTATATCCTCTATTATCAATAAAAAAGACATACATATATACATATGTAAATAATATTATTGAATGTATAAGATATTTTTTTGTAAATTAATTAATATTTCCAATTGTAAATTATAATATCATTATGCTTTAAATTTTAAAGAATTAAAAAAAATAACAGCAGTTCATATGATTTTTATGATTTAGAATTGATTTTAATATATCTTCATTTTAAAAAATCTTGTAAAACGTACATAAAATTATTTACTTTTCAAGCTGTTATACCGATTATAAACATGATCACAAATGATTGGATAAAAATAAAAAATGATCAAGAAAGAAATTTAATGATACGAAGAGCGCAAACTGCACGAATAATTATTATTTGTTCCTATTGCATAATGGGATTACAATGGTTTTTTATTTCTATACTGCCTATTTTTGGAGTGACAATGAGACTGACACCTAATATTACTGATCCAGGAAGGATACCAATGCCTTTACAATCTCATTATATTTATGATATAACAAAAAGGCCGCAACATGAATTAACATTTATTAGTCAGGCAGTCTATGTAGCTATCGGTATGATGGCCTATACTGGAGTGGACAATTTTCTCAGTCTCGTAGTTTTTCATATATGCGGACAATTAGACATTCTTGAGAATCGTATGCAACATTTAGATAAATACAAAAATTATCCCAAAATACTGAGACGCTGCATAGGAAAACATATTCGTTTGCTTAGGTTTGTTACTTGTAAAAAAAACATATATGTATGTGATAATCTGTACAAAATATGTGATTGAACATATTTGGTACATAAAATGTCTTCCACAGAGCTATTGATATCATTGAAGATACGTATAATGGAATACTTCTCTCTTTATTTATATATTTTGCGATACTTTTTGCTTTCTATGGATTTCGGATAATTAGCGTAAGTATTATTGAAACTGAAAATTAAATAAAAAGACGTTTACATCTAAATTATCCTGCTGAGTAATTATGTATATTTTAATGATTATAATCAATAAGTTATTACATTTAAATTTACATGTTATTACAAAATTAAATATTATTAGTAATAGGAATAATTATGTTGTATCGTTTATGTTTTTTCATAACTTAATTAGCTATTCGATGAGGGAAATGATATGTCGATCACTCACTTAATCTATTTTATATCCTCTATTATCAATATATTTACACACATGTGCCTATATTGCGTCCTTGGCGAAATTTTAGTGGCTCAGGTAATGAGTTACATGAATATTTTATTTTATTTCGGAATTACTAAATTGATTTTGTATAATTTTGCATGTTAACTATAAACTACTGTGCATATGTAATAATGACTAATTTTTATTTATATATGAATCAATGCAATAATTGATATCTAAAAGTATTTTTAATATTTTTAAGTGCAACAAGGTATACTATGCAGCATATAGTAATGAATGGTACACCATTGATCCAAAAATTGCAAGAGATTTGTTGCTCTTAATGACAAGAGGTTCTAAACAGATTTGTCTTACTGTTGGAAAAATGTCTCCTGTTACAATGGCCACATTTTGCAGTGTAAGATATTTTAATATTTAATTATAATTATTATAATAAAATATTATTCAATGTCATAAAAATTTAGTTAAAATCTATTATATCTATATAAAATTTGAATTATATATTTTATGTACATGTGCAATTTTCATCAAATTTTATGATTATTTAACTATTAAATTTATATTGTTAATCATATTATTATTTAAAAAATATGTTTTTAGTTAGTAAAAACATCCGTTGGTTATATATCCGTTTTGCATACAACAAGAAGGTGATACTAAGTATAAAAAAATGGAAACTTTTTGCCAATATTATGCAATTTTTGATAGAATACGATAGAAATATGCCGATATTCACATGTCATTTGCAAATAAATATATCTTAGTGCATTATTCAAGTAGAATATGCTTAGAATTCTATAATGATAAAAGAATTAAATAATAATAAAAATGAGTTAGTAATATAAAAAATAATGTCGGAAAATTTAATTATTTAAAATAATCATAAACTGCAGATACTTGTTAAATCGTAAACCTTTTTTTTTATATTTAACTATTTATTTTATATAATATGTAAATTAAATATGTTATTAGATATAAATTACAATAACACTAATTTTATATTCAGTATTATATTTCAAAAGTTATTTATTTAGTGAAATAAAAGTTATGTTAAACAAAATATGCTTCGTTTCTATGACAGTCTTTTTCATTCACTTTTATTGTAAATAGTTTTGAGATATAAAAAAATTTATCTCCATTTAAAATGTAATTATTTGTATTTTCTTACATTAATCAATTTTTCTATTCTGTATTTTCATACACATATATATATATATATATATGTGTGTATGTATATAATAAGTACCACTACAAATGCATTATATTTATGATGTAACAAAATTACCTCAGTACGAAGTGACGTATATCAGTCAAACTATCTATATAGTCTCGCAGTTATACAATATATACTAGAATCAATCATTTTTTTTGGACTGCTGATTTTCCATATATCGATCCAATTGGACATTCTCAAAAATCATTTGGTAAATTTGGATAATATCAATTTTCACGACATGTTAAAAATATGTGTGGTATACGTGACATTCGTTTACTTAGGTACAATATTTTCCGAAAATATTTACTATAATAATTAATTTATAAAATATATATGGTAATAATAATTCATACAATTTATTTTTGTTTTATATCTAATAAAATAATATAACATAAAATATCTTTTATAGAATCATTGCTATTATTAAAGATACATATAATGTAAGACTTCTCTCATTATTTCTATACTTTGCAATACTTTTCGCTTTCTATGGTTTCCGCATAATCAATGTAATATTAATATTTTAGCAAATACTTAAAAATAAAAATTTATTAATTAATTTTGAATAGAAAAATATATATACAAAATTACTAATAAAAATAATATATAAATTATATTATTAATAATTAAATATTATATTATTAATAATATATAAATTATATTATATATTAGAAAAAATACTATTGTTATTATATTTATAAGGTATTTTATCTTAATATTAAATGTCTGAATTTTAATTACAAAAATGGACAAAAATTACAAAAATGGATTCACACATTTGGTTTTTTTTATGTCTACATTTTTTAATTATTTACACATATGTGTCTATATTGTGCTCTTGGCGAGTTTTTAATAGCCCAAGTAAGTCATATTTTTCTTATTTTTATAAAATAAAAAATATGTTGCATATATAATGCTCTATATATTAATACATATCTTTTATTTTAACAAAGATATTAATGAACAATAATTATTATTTTTCACACGCAAATAGAGAAAATTAATATCAGAAATATATTGATAAAATAATTTATATTAAAAAATTAAATATTGTAAAAATTTAATGTAAACTTTTGAAAAAATAAAAATTAATACATAAATTACATTACATTTATTGTTTACATGAATGTATTAATTTACATTTTAAATAACAACAAATTGATTTATAATCAATGAATTTATTAAGAAATAATATATAGATACAATTTTTATCTAAAAACGATAATTCGATATTTTTTAGTGTAATGAAATATATTATACTAGCCTACAGTGATATATGGTATTCCGAGGATCCAAACATTACACAAGACTTGTTGTTTTTGATAATAAGAGGTGCCAAACCAATCTATCTCACCGCTGGAAAAATGTTTCCCATGATAATGACGACATTTTACAGTGTAAGATATTTTTGTGTTTAATTATTATTATTGTAAAAAAAGACATTTAAATAATTTTAATATTTTGTATATATATGTAATAAGTCTACATTATAATAATTTAAAAACTTTTAAATATTTTAATTTATTATATTCATGTATATTTTATCTATGTATCTATTTTATGTATACATTTTATGTATGTCTTAAATTTCGTGATTACATATATCCATATTATTAATTATTACTAAAATTTTTTTCAGTTAATAAAAACATCAGTTGGATATATATCTTGCATACAACAAGAAATTATTAGAAAAATACAATAAATGTAAATGTTTTTTTAAAAATGTTATTTTTAAAAATATAATAATCTAAAAATTGTGTAAATAGTAAAATGTTATTATAAATAAATTACAAAGTTTACTATATGATTTGAGAAAAATTTGTTAGAAATTATATTAGATAATAAGAAGCATTCTAGAATTAAATTTAATTCTATGTTTCAATTTTAAAAAATCCATTTTCAAATCAAACAATCAAACATTAACTATTTGATATTACAGTATGAGCTCTTTTAGACGAGTGATTTTATAGCGTCACAATCGACGATGTCGACGCATTCATACGCAGCTATTTTGTGGCGCTACAGAAAAATGTCGCGAATATGTTTATATGGATCACATCATTGCGCGACAAGAAATGTCGCGGATGCGTTCAGATCGACATCGCTTCTTGTAGCGCCATGATGTCGCTCATATAAACATATTGATGACACTTTCTTGTAGCGTCACAAAGTAGCTTCATATGAAGTCAGCGTTTTTTATTGTGGCGCTACAATGTTGCTCGTCTGCAGGAGTCCTATATAGACCAAGAGGCCGCTATAGTGATTTTGTTATCCATAGCGACAAGTATGAAAGGTGGATAAACTTTTATTTCATGTAAAACATAAAAACAATACATATATATTTAAGCCTGGTCGCTTAAAAGGGCAAAATATATTTTGCTGTTTCAGCTAGAATTATAGTTGTTTTTTGTATCTAACAGAAAATTATGTATAGTACGCATAGAATTTATACCAGAAATATAAATTCTATCTCTGTCATCTATATAATTAGATGCAATACATATCCAATATCGCAGTACTTGTTAGAAATTTATCTATTTCAGTTATTTTTTGTATTTAGACAATTTTCGCTATAACTGCAAGATTTTTTAGTAGGAGTTGGGCTTTTCAAAATATGGTTCGATTTCGATTTTTTTATTAAAAGCGTCAATGTTGAATGTTGTAATCGAGTTAATACCCTTATTCCAAGACAGGCGGACTCCCATATCCCTCAGAAAGATGCAAAGGATCGCTACACTGGGTCAAAGTGATAAATTTTTTCTGAAAAACATTGATAACAACAAGGAATTTTTATCTACTACTTAATTTTGATTCAGTTGTCGAAAAATATAATTCCCATACCTTTTGAATGATCATGAAGATTTCCCATACCTATCCAAATACGTACAATTTTACATGGAGTAAGAGAATTGTACGTGTTCAGATAGATGTGGCTGCTATCGATTGCAACAACATTCAATCTTAATGCTTTCAGTAAAAAAATTAAAATCTGCAACATTTTGAAAAATCCTCCCCTTCAAGCGACCGCTATCGGGCTTAAATATATATATATATTGCTTTTATGCTTTACATGAAATAAAAAGTTACTCACTTCTCATACTTGTCGCTATGGGTAACAAAATCACTACAATGCCCTCTTAATCTAATATGATAATATAGCATAAATAGATATGAAGGGGAGGACAAGAGAGAGAGAGAGAGAGAGATATACACACACATATGTACTTATTGCGTGCACGCACGCATAACGTATAAATTCAATCTCCACGCGATACGCCATAGTAATTACAATATAATACCATATTATCCCGTATTTGCAGTTCACTTACTTTTTTCTGTTTGTTAATTAAAAATATTTGTTAACAAAAAATATTTTATTATATATCTAAATAAAGTATATATTCCAGCTTAAAACTATCACTTTATTGTGTATCGTTTGTATTAGAAGTGACAATGAAAATGTAAGAAAGATCATCAATACCATTATATCACTTTATTTTTGAAGTATATTTCTTAAATAAGAGCTAAAAATCAAATTTTAGAAACATAAATACCACTTAAAAAGGATTTCCTATAAGATATAAGAATTATTATAATACTGCTTTCAATTTTGCAATCATTAACTTTTTAATAAAATACACAAAACAAAAACGTGCAACTAAAGGCAATAATGCCACATATTTCTATTCATTTCTTTTCATAGAAGTTATATATTTCAATTGAGTTTTAACATAAATTTTATGAATTAAATATTATTTTGGATTAATGTGTTAATTATAGGAAAATTTGTTACACTTATAGTTATTACTTATTAAATTCTTTGACATTCGATAACATCGTATTATATAACGAATAAATAAAATGCAATTTGCAAATATATTCTTTCTATTAAAAAATGAACACCATAAGTGATACTATGATACTTAATACGAATTCTTTTTAACTACAGTTACAATTTTATAACCTTTTCCAGACGCGTGAGAATATAAAGTACGTACGGGCGCTTCTTTCAACAGCATGATCAACTTGCAACTTTTTATTCGCAAATGTCTCACGTGAAGTTCTTGGAAATTTGATGAAAATTTAAAACAAGCGTTAACACAGTAAATTTAAAACTTCTTGTTACAAATCGATTATTCGATAATTTCAAGAAGAAATAAAAGCATGCGCATGAGAAATGTTTTTTGCTGTTTAGGAGGTAACATCGATTCATGAAAAAGACAGAGACGTCAGTCTTTAGATAACACTGGACATGGAAAGTTTGAAATATGACTGAGGTGCTTATAGTCTTGATCATTGTTGAGCTGTAAATAAAAATTTTAGGAAGTATTTGCTTTACTTGCAATATGTGTAAAGAGTGAAAGTATTTGTAATAGTAATAATTTATGTCTTATTAAATCATCATTAACAGAAATTATAAATTATCGCTTTTTATAATGTATCGTGTTTTTTTATTAACATCTGTACTAAGCTTAATATATGTAAAATACTATTAATATCTGTATTATGTTATCAAATGATATGTTGTAATGTTAACTAATTAGCACGTTTAAGCTCAATCATAATTATTAGTTGCTTGTTTCTTCTTATGAATAATGTTTAGACTTATGATTAAATTTCTAAGCAAAAATTGCCCAATATATTATTTTAAGCGTATTTTATTGAATAACTTTTTGTATAATTGGCTTAATTATGGTGTTGTATTATAGTATATTTTGAATTATATAATCTTCTTAACAATCTTCGGACTTATTAAGGTTTCTGCAGATTTCGAATGGGCGGTGAAACTAAACCGTTTCACTTTAGATTTCCTTGGACTTTGGCCTAAGAACGTTCAAAATCCTCGGCAAAAGTTAATGTGCGATTTTCGAGTGCTGATAGCTTTCTTGGGAATAATGTTCTGCCTTTTTATTCCTTCAATACATTCATTGATAATAGTTTTTGGAGATATTTTGCTGATATTAGATAATTTACAAATTACACTACCAGTAATGAGCTGCTCAATTAGAATCATAATTTTTTGGTGGAAAAAAAAAGGTAACCATCATTTTTTGTTTCTAAGCTACAAGGTAAATAGTATATAGTAAATAGTATACAAATAAAATATTAAAAGTTGAATTTAAATTATTATATATCCTTCATATTTATTCACAGATATTTATTCACAGGTTCAGCTCATAAATAAATACATCTTATTTATTATATATATAATCGTGTTAGTATGCTTTTTAAAAAATTTATGAGTATATTAAGTATTTTCTATATCTCACAAATTTATAATATTTTTACTTATGCTATTATAAGTGTTAGAAAAAATAAATTAAAAATAGACATATATAAAACTTAAAATAAAATGTTTTAAATAATATTTTTATCGCTAATTTTTTGTAAATAAAAATATCATATAAGTAAAAAAGAATATATTATATTATTATATTAATTTTTTCAGTATATGCACATAAACACGTATACATACATTTATGTCAATAAAAAAGATTTACATATATATATATATATTAGGTGTTGGAATTAATTCGTAGCGTTTTACAAGTGATGGGAAGTACTTTCATTAATGTATTTTTTAATGCTCATGTGAAATAAATAACATTCTTTCATTAAAAAACGCTACGAATTAATTCCAACACCTAATATATATATATATAAATAATATTATTAAATTTCCATGATACTTTTTCGTAGATTAATTAATATTTCCGATTTTAAATTATAATATTATTATGCTTTAAACTTTAAAAAATTTTTTAAATATAACAGCATTTCATATATTTTTTATGGTTTAGGATTAATTTTAACATGTCTTTATTATGCTCTAAAACGTGCATAAAGTTATTTACTTTTTAAGCTGTTATACCGATTATAAACATGATCATGAAGGATTGGATAAACATAAAAAATGATCAAGAGAGAAATTTAATGATACGAAGAGCGCAAACTGCACGAATAATTATTATTTGTTCCTACTGCATAATGGGATTACAATGGTCCTTTATTTCTGTGCTGCCTATTTTTGGAGTGACAATGAGACTGACACCTAATATTACTGATCCAGGAAGGATACCAATGCCTTTACAATCTCATTATATTTACGATATAACA
Organism: Acromyrmex echinatior; assembly: GCF_024713525.1. Lineage (NCBI taxonomy): Eukaryota > Metazoa > Arthropoda > Insecta > Hymenoptera > Formicidae > Acromyrmex > Acromyrmex echinatior. The sequence goes on along the minus strand of NC_141853.1, from coordinate 8,874,005 downwards.
AAAAGGCCGCAATATGAATTAACATTTATTAGTCAAGCAGTCTATGTAGCTATCGGTATGATGGCCTATACTGGAGTGGACAATTTTCTCAGTCTTGTGGTTTTTCATATATGCGGACAATTAGATATTCTTGAGAATCGCATGCAACATTTGGATAAATACAAAAATTATTCCAAGATGCTGAAACGCTGCATAGAAAGACATATACGTTTGCTTAGGTTTGTTACTTGTAAAAAACATATATGTATGTTTATGATAATATATGTGATTGAACATATTTGGTACATAAAATGTCTTTCACAGAGCTATTGACATCATTGAAGATATGTATAATGGAATACTTCTCTCTTTATTTATATATTTTGCGATACTTTTTGCTTTCTATGGATTTCGGATAATTAGCGTAAGTATTATTGAAACTGAAAATTAAATAAAAAGACGTTTACATCTAAATTATCCTGCTGAGTAATTACGCACATTTTAATAATTATAATCAATAAATTATTACATTTAAATTTACATGTTATTACAAAATTAAATATTATTAGTAATAGGAATAATTATGTTGTATCGTTTATGTTTTTTCATAACTTAATTAGCTATTCGATGAGGGAAATGATATGTCAATTACTCACTTAATCTATTTCATATCCACTATTATCAATATATTTACACACATGTGCCTATATTGCGTCCTTGGCGAAATTTTAGTAGCTCAGGTAATGAGTTACATAAATATTTTATTTTATATTTTAGAATTACGTAAATTAATGTTGTACAATTTTGCATGTTAACTATAAACTATCATACATATAATAATGACTGATTTTTATTTATATATAAGTGTATATAATAATTAATATTTAAAAGTATTTTTAATATTTTTAAGTGCAACAAGGTATACTATGCGGCGTATAGTAATAAATGGTACACCATTGATCCAAAAGTTGCAGGAAATTTATTGCTCTTAATGACAAGAGGTTCTAAACAGATTTGTCTTACTGTTGGAAAAATGTCTCCTGTTACAATGGCCACATTTTGCAGTGTAAGCTATTTTAATATTTAATTATATTCATTATATTAAAATATTATTCAATGTTATAAACATTTAGTTGAAATCTACTATACCTATATAAAATTTAAATTATTTATTTTATATACCAAGTACAACTTTCATCAAACTTTATGATTATTTAACTATTAAATTTATATTGTTAATCATATTATATAATCATATTATTTATATTGTTAATCATATATTGTTAATTTATATTATTATTATTTAAAATATATATCTTTTAGTTAGTAAAAACATCCGTTGGTTATATATCCGTTTTGCATACAACAAGAAGGTGATACAAAGTATGAAAAATGATAACTTTTTGCTAATATTATGCAATTTTTGATAGAATACGATAGAAATGTGCCGATATTAACATGTCATTTACAAATAAATATATCTTACTGCATTATTCAAATAAAATGTGCTTAGAATTCTATTAAGTAATGGTAAAAATGAGTTAGTAATATAAAAAATGACTTGAGAATTGAAATAATCATTACCAGCAGATATTTGTTAAATTGTAAGCCAGTCTTTTTTTAACTATTTATTTTATATTTTATTTTAATACTTTATTAATTAAATATGTCATTAGATATAAGTTAACTAATTTTATATTAAGTATGTTTCAAAAGTTATTTATTTAAAATAAAAGTTATGTTAAACAAAATATGCTTAATTTCTCTGACAGTCTTTTTCATTCATTTTTCTTGTAAATAGTTTTGGGTATAATGATTATATTTCAAAACTAATTTAATGATTCAACTTATTATCCAGTTACAAAAGATTATATATATATATAATTATTATTATACAAACAACAAAAGAGGAAGATATGTGATGAGCACAGATTGCTACAGCAACTATTATCAACAGACATATTTTAATGTATATAGCCTATTACTAGCTATAGTTATAAACTATAGCCGATTATAGAAGTGTGAGAGAACAATGGATATATACATACGTCTTTTCTTTGCTAACATGACATCCCTGTTATTAAATTTGTTATTCACAAATGTTTTGTGCGATATTCGATATTGAAGTGATGGAAACTTTATACGAAGGTACAGAATGTTTAATACTTAATACCTTGTTCATCTTTCTCAAAAATTATTATAGAGAGCATGCGCGAGAAAAGTTTTTCTTTGAATAGGAGGTAACGTCGATTCATGAAAAAGGAGCAGACGTCAGTCGCTAGATAACATTCAACATGGAAACTTCAAAATATAATGGATACGAAGGTGTTTATTTTCTTGATTATTATAAATGACTGTAATTAAGAAATGTTGTAGAAATATTTTCATTACAATTTATGCAACTAATGATAACCTTAAAAAACTTTAAATTATTGCATTTTATGATACTATTTATATACTAGTTATTTTATTAAAATATTAATTACATCTAATTTGAAATTTTGAGTGATTCTTATTTACTATTTTTTCAACTTGCGTGATTATTGAAAAGTGATTATTATAATTATCTGTGATTATTGAAAAGTGAAGTGTTTCTAAACATTGTATTTTGCATTCAATTAAGTATAATTAATATTATATTCACATATTTAATTATGACTTTACTTAAGTATGTTTTAAAAATAATGCAGGTGATCTTTTTAATAAATTTTGGACTTATTAAGATTTCTGCAGGTAGATTTCGAATGGGCGGTAAAATTAAATCGTTTCACTTTAAATTTGATTGGACTTTGGCCTAAGACTGCACAAAATTTTCGACAGCAATTAATGAGTAATTTTCGAGTGCTTGTCGTATTTTTGGGTGTAACATTGGGCCTTCTTATTCCTTCTATACATTCCTTAATAAGAATTTTTGGAGATATTATATTAATGCTAGATAATTTACAATTTACTCTACCAACCATAAGTTGCTCGATAAGAATCGTAATTTTCTGGTGGAAAAAGGAAGGTATACTAATTTTGCTATTTATCTAAATTATTAAATACAGTAAACAACATATAATTTAAATATTATGTCATAATTAATATTTAATATTTACAAGTCTCTAAAATAGCTGAAAAACAAAATAGCTTTTTAACAAGTAAGGCTATAGTTATAAGACTATACATATCATATCATATCATATATATATATATTTTTTTATACAAAGAGAACTATATTAATGCACATTCTAAAATTTTTAAATTATAAGTACCCTATATGCATTTTTCTTATTAAAAATTAAAATTTGCACATAAATTATTTCATAAAACGTAACCAACATTTTTTGAAAATCTAATTCCATTAGTTATTATATATATAAAAATGTTAATGGAAAGTCATAAAAAAATCCGTATATGTTTGTATATATAAGATATTTACAGATAAGATATTTATTATATAAATATATATGTATATATATTGTATAGATAAGATATTTATATATATAAATAATATGAGTGAGTACATAATGCAATCAAAATTTCATATTTTACAAATCTAAAGCCTATAATGCAGCCTGATGTAATGAGAAACACAGTCAATGGGAAGAGGAAATAGAAAACGGATTACAATCTGTTAGAAATCATGTATTTTAATATACAGTTTCTGAATAATTGAAATTTGTTATTCCCTGTTCCTATTGTCTGTGCTTTTCAATTGTGCATTAGACTATATATTTTTATTTCTTACACATTCTATAAAATTATTTTTTTGTTGTAAATACAAAAAAAATATTCCTTTTTACTTTTTAAATTTTTTATCATTTATGATTAAATTTTTATAATAGTCTCTATTCCGATTCAATTATTTGTTAAGTGATAAACATTTTTAATATTAAAATTTTTTTAAGCTATCGAACCGATCATGAACATGATCGTGGAGGATTGGGTAAAATTGAAAAATGCAGAAGAGAGAAATATAATGATTCGGAGAGCACAGAGTGCACGTATAATTATTACATTCGCATACTGCATAATGGGAATAGGATGTTTTTATCTTATCGTTCTACCTAGCTTTGGAATATCAATGAGAGATACCACCAACATTACTGACCCAGGCAGACCAATGCCCCTACAAACTCATTACATTTACGATGTAACAAAAAGTCCACAGTACGAACTGACATTTATTAGTCAATCTGTTTATATCATTATTGCCATGATGTCCTATAGTGGAATCGATAATTTTCTCGGGCTGTTGGTTTTCCATATATGTGGTCAATTAGATATTCTGAAGAACCGTTTAACAAATTTGGATAAATGTAAAAATTCTCACAAAATACTAAACAGTTGTATAACAAGACACATACGCTTACTTAGGTTTGATCCATATGAAATACATAATCAGTACTTCACCTATATACATATATCTAATATACGGATCATTTTTTATAGAGTCATTGACATTATTGAAGATACATATAATGTAATACTTCTCTTTTTATTTGTATATTTTGCGATTCTTTTCGCTTTTTATGGTTTTCGGATAATTACTGTAAGTATTTTTTAATTTATGTAACTAATTTAAATAAAATGTAATTTTTAACTTTGAGAAAATAATTGAGAAATTAAAAATGTATACATTTATATTATATCTTACTTTTTCAAATTAATATTTAAAAAATCATGTCTTTTGTCTTATCCTATAAATTATTAATTAGTTATTTGACGAAGAAAATGATATATCATTCTCTCATTTGATATATTTTGCATCCACCGTAATCAATATATTTGCACATATGTGCCTATATTGCGCTCTTGGTGAAATTTTGGTTGCCCAGGTTAGTTGATTATTTCTCTTATTTCTTATAAAAGTTATGTTAATTTTATGTAGCATAATTATCTTTATAAATTACTATTATAATTTATGTAAAAAGTATTTAATTTATAATGCATTAAATCCAGTGTTTGTTACATGTAGAAAATTAGTATTAATTTCTATATTTGTGAATTCAAATTAAATTATTAATAACTTTGTTTAATTTTTGGATCAGCTAAACAAAAGTTTTATGAACATTTTTAGAACTGACAATATAGATTGATTCTGCAATAGAATATAAGAAGTAAAAAAGTTATAATATAAGTGTCAAAATATATTCAATGTTCTATAATTAACAATTAACTTATATTTAATTACTAAATAAAGTGTAATAATTATCATCTAAAAATATTTTCGATACTTTCAAGTGCAATAAAATATATTATGCAGCATACAGTAATAAATGGTACATCATGAATTCTAAAGTAACACAAAACTTGTTGATTTTAATGATCAGAGGTTCTAAACCGGTTTATCTTACTGCTGGAAAGGTATTCCCTGTAACAATGGCAACGTTTTGTAGTGTAAGATATCAATGTTTGACAGTAATTGTTGTATTAAAATTTATTTGGCATATAATTTTATAATATGTTTTATACAACGACCCGGTAAAATATTTTATACATAATTATATAAAAATATATTAGGTGTTGGAATTAATTCGTAGCGTTTTACAAGTGATGGGAAGTACTTTCATTAATGTATTTTTTAATGCTCATGTGAAATAAATAACATTCTTTCATTAAAAAACGCTACGAATTAATTCCAACACCTAATATATATATAATTTTATATAATTATATATGTTTATATATAATTATATATGTTCATATATAATTATATATATAAACTTATATATATAAAATTCTATATAATTATATATAAAATATGTTCTTATTTATATATACACTGAGAAAAAAATAACCTAAATTTAAATAAATATTTGTTTGAATACTAAACATTTACTTACAATTAAACATTTATTTACAATAAATAAATATTTACTTAAAGAGGTAATTGTTAAATCAAATTAATGTTTTTTTGTACCAAATAAATATATTTTTAAGTTTAATAAATATAAATATATTTATAAATAAATATATTTAATTGGTACTATTTAAATAAATATTTATTGAAATTTATGAAATTTAAGATATTTTTTTCTCAGAGAGTGTACAAATATATAAAATTATATATAATTTTATATAATTATATATAGAATATTTTTTCCCGGGGATTTGTATCACATTTTACAATATAAAATTTAAACTTTTCATTTTATTTCAACTTTGTTTGCTGCATTAAATTTTAATATTAATTAATTATTAGAATTATTATTACACAATACAACACACATTCACGCCCGTGAAAAAATCAAACAGATTCTGTAAGTAGATGTAAAAAAAAATACTCAGCGTTTTATCAAGTTCAAGTTGTTAACGTTTTTTATGCAGCCATTTATCGTATTATTTTATATTGGCTTTTTACAATTGTTTTAAATTATATAATAATTTCTTAAAATAAATAATTGACGTTTTTGTATGTGAAATTATGTGATGAGTCCATCCGAATACAAAAAAAAACAACTGAGAATTTTTTTTTTTCGTATATTTTCAAATTTTTGTATAATAATAATAATACAATTATAATTATAATTATTATAAAAATCTTGGTCATTTGATTTGCTGTTTGTATGATTCTAGTTTTTTATCACGAATAAACCAATAGTATTCACCAAGCATGTGTCTGATGTCTTTTCCTTTGAAGCATTTCTCAATGATCGTAATGCTTGGTGAAAACGTTCACCATGACATTCAAATTTGAATTCACCTAAATTCTGAATTTATCCAAATTTGGTGGAAACAAAAAATCCAAATGATTGTAAAGCAAGTGTATTTTGAGCAACATGTTAACTTTCATTGCATGAAAAGCCGAAATCATTTCAGCAACAATTTTTTTGTAATTGTCAACTTTTTTATTGTCCAAAATTTTCAATCACAGCTATCAAACCATTCCATGCTCGCTTTTTTACTGTATTCAACAATTTATGGAAGTTTTTATTTTTTATCAATTTTTTTTATATATTTAGAACATTAAATACATACTTGAATAAGACCATTAACTGAATAAGAATTTAAAATAATCAAATAAATTAAACGATAAAAGCAATGTTGAAATCAATTTACCTGTTTCGATTTTTACTACGGACAATTTTGGAAATATTGAGTGCAATAACTGGAAAGCTTTGCCAGAAGGATCAAGTGCTCGAATCGATACTTAACTGATCCAATTGGAAGTTTGTACGTGAATTTCATATGAAATTAATGTAATATAGATCTGTCTTACGGTCTTCCCAAAAACGCACAAAAAACATTGATAAAATATCCTTTTTTCAAACCAGTCAGCAATCCCACAGATCGCAACAAATTCTCCATTCATGCTGATAGTAATTGATTAGTTGTTCATATTTCCATAACTTTCTAGCATATTTATAGTGTAAGCAATTGAAATGGATGGATATTTATTTCTAATATACAATATATAAGACTACTTTCAAACTAGTCACTGACAAATCGATAAAAAATCGCCATTTCTGTGGATCATGATAACCGATCTCTCTGAACAATGCATCAACATCATTACAATAGGCCAAGTTCTTTTTAGAAGCTTCGTGTAAATAGAAATATTTGTCGAATTTAATTGTAATGTCGCGTTTACGAAGTCTCGTTATTTTAAAATCATCAGCAACTAAATTCCATTGCTTCAGACGCGACTATTTCTATTGCACCTTTTGATAAATTGGCGTCACGAACAATGTTATTAAAGTCCGCTTGCGTCACAAAATGCGGCATTTTATAGCCCAATTCATTTGATGTTGCAACAAATTCGAATTCGAGCTCAGAAAATATGCCACTTGAAGTAGAAGGTGATGATTTTGATTGTTTGTCCTTTGATATGTCGTCTAAAGGCGCAGTTGGATATTTTGCAGAACGTACTTGTGCCGGAATTATGGATTCTACATTGGCGTAATCAATTTTTCACGAATATTATTATCGGAAATCAGAAGTTTTCAATTTTATTGCGCAAAAATAGCATAATTTAGGTGCGTATTTGGTACGTCGTAACCAAATTGTCGGTGCAACAAATTTAATTTTATGGGATTTATTTTTCCATCCGAGCAAACAACGATAACAATAATCGCACACTTCTGGTACATACCACATATTCAGTATATGTATATACGTCACATGAAAATGCCACCACAATATTTTTTGTTATATTTTGCATATAGCTTGGAGGTGCAAATAAACCACACACATAACAATAATTATTCGATTTGGACTACATTATTGTTTATTTTAATATTTCTTTCACTTTCAATTTCGTTTTAAATGTACAGTTTGAAATTTCATCAACTAAATCCGCGGTTATTCGAACTGAAGAACAGGGAATGAGCTGGATTGTGATTATTGCTTGTTTACGTCGCTTTGTTTAGATCGCAACAATGTCAAAGTAAGTCAGTAACGAGACACGAGTATGCTTTCCTAACATCTACTTTCAAAATCTCTTTGAATTTTTCGTGGGAGGAAATTTGTGCTGTACAGTATTATATATAAATAAAAAGACATTTGATGATACTTAAAAAACGTTAACAACTTGATCTGATAAAATGCTCAGACATGGATATTTTTTTTACCTTTACTTTCAGAATCTCTTTGATTTTTTTATGAGATCAAAAAAAATCAATTTTTGTCGTACTATGTTAGATATAATTATGTTTTTAAAAATGTTATATATAATTATGTTTTTAAAAATGTTTTTCAGTTAGTAAAAACATCAGTTGGCTATATATCCGTCTTACATACAACGAGAAATTAAAAGTAAGATATATTTGAATTCTTTTTGATATTATTTATTTTGACATTTTAATTATTTATTAAAAAAATAATGTAAAAATTATGCATTAATCAAATATAAAATAAATTCTAGATTTCACTGTAAAATTCGATAGAAAATAATTGAATTTTATTAAATGATGCAGGATGAAATCTGAAATTAAATTCTGTAATCTGAATCGTAGTCTATAAGTATCTATCTTTCTCCTAAAACGTAAAGTTAATCGTGTTAACTATTTAATTTTTAATAATGAATTTATATTATGATTAATTCAATAATTACACAAATATTTAAAAACTTATATATTTAATAAAAATAATGTTTTAAATAAGATTTTCTTATTTTAAAACAATATTTTGTAATTAACATTATAGTTTTTGTAATTAACATTTGTTCTAGATGAAAATACTTCTGTAATTTGGATTTTAAAATTACTTTTACTTTTATTTAACAAAAAAAAGTTTGTTTAAATAAATCGATTTTATGCATCATTTTACATAAAAAATGCAAGGTATAGTTATCACAAAATAACTGGTTTATGAGATATTTTATACATCTTATATTAATAAAAAATAAAGTATCTCCTAAAAAATTTACTTTTAGATAAATATTTCATATATTGAGATATTTAAATAGAGAACCATATATAGAAAGATTTTATTATTGAAATCTATTAAACAACGAATACCAATTAATATGACATGTAAATGCATTTTTTAAACTCTTTTATTCATATTGATAATAATTATATAAATTTTTTATTCATGAATGTTATATAAAACTTTTATTCATAATGATAATAATTATATAAAATTAAAAAAAAAATAACAAATATAATAATGAAAACAAAAAAAATTGCTTGTCATGATAGTCACATTGTTGGAACATTTTTTATTTACCGTTAAGATAATGATAATTTTCAAATCAGATTTTGCAGATTTGTCGGCATGGATGCACTTCATTCTAGTAAGTCGCTATCATTTTTTTTTATTGCTTTATTTTACACTTTATGTAGAAACTTTTCTTGGATTTTCATTTACTTTAACGGTCAAAGAATTGTAAAGTCCGTATAATCATTATTGGCTTCATGTTGAAATTTCTTCCGCACTCAGAAACATGGATATTTTTGAAAAATTTCTTTTAATTTTATCATATTGCTATAAAAAATGTCCAATAAAATTTCTACAAAAATAATTTATTTATTTTTATTAACTATAGCAGTTATTTTAATAACTTAATTTATTAAACTTTACGTTTTCTACATTACACGTTTATTTTAAAATTTTGAATATAAAAAAGAATAATATAAATTTTTGAAAATTTATATTTAAAAAATTAAAGACATAAGAGTAATACATAATACAAGTTCTGTGCAATTTATTACTAACTACAGTTATAAGCAACAAAGAACTATAGAATCATGGAAATATAACTGGTGTACGTATGCATGTTTTTTTCGTTAAAAGTATATACTATGCAATTTTTTATTCGCATATGTTTTGCGCGATCGGTGTAGAAAATTAAAAGTTGGAAACAAAAGAGAATATTTAAAATACCTTATTGCAAGTTGATCGTTCGATACTTTCAAGAAGTATTGTAAGCATGTGCAAAAAATATTTTTTGCTCTACAAGAGGTAACATCGATTCATGAAAAAGGAATAGACGTCAGTCATCAGACAACATTCAATATGAAAAGTTCCAAATATGACGGATACCAAGGTGCTTATGGTTTCGATTATTGTAATTGTATGTAAAAAGACCTTTAAAGAAGTATTTTAATATGTGCAATGTGTGCAAACAGTGGTATTATTCATAATAATAATCCACATCTTATTCTCTCATCATGAATAAAAATTCTGGATTATCAATTTTACAGTTTTTGTATTCATATATTAAACTATTGATAATGTTAGCTATCTATAACAACTTGATTTTTATAATAAATTATTTATTATTTCTTGAATAATCTTTAAATTTATATATATGTAATCAAAAATAATGTGTTAAAAAATATTTTACTTTAAACTGCTTCACATACTCCCTTAATAATTTATTGTATATTTGATTTTATATAACTATATATTTATATATTTGTTCTAAATTGTGTAAACTTTAAAAAAAAACGTGAGACTAATCAAATTTTCTGCAGGTAGATTTCGAATGGGCGGTGAAACTAAACCGTTTCACTTTAGATTTGCTTGGACTTTGGCCCAAAAACGTACAAAATTCTTGGCAAAAATTAATGTGCAATTTTCGAGTACTGGTGATTTTTCTGGGACTAACAGTCTGCCTTGTTATTCCTTCTATACATTCCCTGATAAGAATTTTTGGTGACGTTTTGCTAATGTTAGACAATTTACAATTTACTTTACCAGTTATAAGCTGTGTAATTAGAATCATGATTTTTTGGTGGAAAAAAGAATGTAAGCATTTTAATCGTTTTACTACATATATACAATTTAAGCGACGTTTATACACCATATAAAGAGTAAAAAAATACATTCTTTATTGACAAATACTTATATAAATATACAATTATATAAATATAAACTCAATATTTTTAAGTTTCTTTGTACTAAGAAATGAATATCTCGATAAAATGTTTTAAATTTTAAGCGAATTTTATTTCTAAATTTTCAGATCTCCTAAAAATTTATAAATAAAATTCGCTATTCGGATCACCAAGAGCCGATATATCACTGCAAAACGACTATAAAAAATGGAACATATGCATTATATACTTATGTAAAGTATTTGCTAATAAAAAACATTTTTTTGTTAATTTTTTACATGCCATATAAATATCATTCGAAATTCACTTTCATATATTTAATGAATTTATCAAAAAAATTATCAAGAATTTCAACAATGTGACTCTCGATCTCCTCAAGAAATCTTTCTAATGGTTCACATTAGAAATACGTTTTATTTATGACATCAAAATATAACATCGTTTTTTACAAAGAAAATATTAACATTGTATAAATTTCTTTTTTCTGTACGTTTTACTGTTTAGAATTAAAATTAATACATTTAATAATTTAAAATTAATATACTTAACAACGCTAAAAAATATAAATAAAATTCTTTACCTTTTAAAGCTATTGTACCCATTATAAATATGGTCACGAAAGATTGGATAAAATCAAAAAGTGATCAAGAAAAATGTTTCATGATCCAAAGAGCACAAAGTGCACGCATAATTATTATTTGTGCCTATTGCCTAATGGGAATACAGTGCTTCTTTCTTGTTATACCACCTACTTTCGGAATGTCAATGAGATTGACTCCCAACATTACTGATCCAGGAAAACCAATGCTTGTGCAAAGCTACTATGTTTACGATATAACAAAACGACCGCAATATGAACTGACATTTCTTAGTCAAGTCATCTACATAGTTATTGCCTTGATGATCTATACTGGAATTGACAATTTTCTCAGTCTTCTAATTTTTCATATATCTGGTCAGTTAGACATTATCAAGAGCCGTTTGACATGTTTGGATAAATACACAAATTATCAAAAAGTGCTAAAGTGCTGTATAGATAAACATCTTCGTTTACTTAGGTTTGTTATTAGATTTGTTAAGAAAATACACGCACATATAATCTATCCGAAATATACAAAGTAATTTAGAACAATCATTTATCCTTGAAATGCCGTATTCCTTGATTTACTTTTAAAACTTTTTCCTTTACCAAAATTTTATCTAAAACTTAGTTTTTAAATTATAATTTACGTAATTTGCTAACTATTTTTTCTTATAATTTAAAAACTAAGCTTTAATATAGATAAAACTTTAGTAAAGGAAAAATTGTTTTAGAATTAAATAAGAAATGTGATATTTCAAAATCGGACGGTTGTTATGAATCATATAATCGAATATATTCATATGCTTTGCAGAGCTATTGATGCTATTGAAGATATGTATAATAATATACTCCTCTCCTTGTTTATATATTTTGCGATACTATTCGCTTTCTACGCATTTCGGGTAATTAGCGTAAGTATTAAAACGCTTAAAAATTAGAATTCATATAAACATTAAAACTACTGATATGTATAATATCTAAATTTTTACTTATAACATATTTTATTATGGACATCTGAAATAATTTTAATTATGAGATACTATATCTTTGTGTGTATGTGTAAGTGTGTATGTGTGTGTGTGTGTATGTGTAAAACTTATAAATTAAATAAATGAAGGTATTCAACGAAGGAAATCATTTACCAGTTATTCGTTTCATATTTTTTACATTAACCATTTTAAATTTATTTGGACATATGTGTCTATATTGCATTCTCGGAGAAATTCTAATGGCTCAGGTTAGTTACATATATATTTTCATTACAGAAATCATATAAATTGAATATTGCGTAATTAAATTTGCAAACTATCATACAATATACAATGTTTTGCAATATATTTTCTCTATTTAGTTGTGAAACTATTTAAACAGTAGCTTGTTTAAAAATATTTTTGATATTTTCAAGTGCAATAATATATATTACGCGGCATATAATAATAAATGGTACACTATGGATCCAAAAACCACAAACAATTTGTTAATCTTAATGACAAGAGGATCGAAACCAATATATCTCACCGTTGGAAAAATATTTCCTGTTACGATGACCACATTTTGCAGTGTAAGACACTTTAATGTTTAATTAGAAATATTATACTAAAATATTGTTTGGTATTACTAAACATTTATAAAAATTTTTTAATAAAGAATTAAATTTTACATTTAATGCATGTATTAAATATTTTAATTACTAATTATTTTATTTACTCACGTACTTACATTGATATTATTAAACATATTACTACCAAAAATTTGTTTTTTAGTTAGTAAAAACATCTGTCGGGTATATATCCGTTTTGCATACAACAAGAAGGTAATAGAAAAAATGATACACATGAGAAATTTTTTCGAACATCCAATTTTTTATAAAACACTAGTTTAAATATATCAATATTATATCATTTACAAATAAATATATTTTAATGCATTAATTAAAAAGAATAAGCTAAGAAATAAATTTCTCTTAAGTAATAACACAGATATAAAATTAAATTTAAGAAAATCATAAATTAAAGGTACATAAATTAAAGGTACATAATTAAAGGTACATAACAGATGTATCTGAAATATTTCGCATGGATATCCTAAAACCATATTTAAGAAATGTGATATTTTTAAGACATTTCAATAATATATTTTGGTTATTTCTATTGTATAATAATGATTTTTCGTGAATTTTATATAAACCAAATTTGCTTTTTAAATTAAATCATTTATTTTATAAAATATCATTAAATACAGATAAGCAGTTTTAAATAATGATAATATATTTTAAAAATTATTTATTTAATAAAAATATTTCAAATGATCGTTTAATTTCTATAACAATTTTTTATGTTCAATTTTTGTTTTTAGAAGTCCATAGGAGCGTCTAAAATATTACGGTCATTTTCAATTAAATGAAATCATGTGTTTTCTTACATTATATATAAATAATCTTTTATTTTTATGAAGTCTATATATCATGTTATACAACAATCTAACACATAAACAGCATATTTTTAACGCCAATTGAATTACAAAATATATAAATGTTTATAATATAAAAATTTGTTACAATCAAAGATGGACAATGATATATAATATATTTTGTCATCTCAGGCTCATAACTAATCTTACAAATTTATAATTATCTATCACTTGTAATTAATTTCAGCTAATATTAGTATTAATTTATGAAATTAGTTTTATTTTTTCCCTTGCTTCTTACATTTAAATATTATATTAAAATTTATTTGTTACATATAAAAACTAGATTGTAAAAATAGCTGTTATGATATTAAAAAAAAATTATGATATTAAAAAAAAATTACAAAAGTTAAAAATAGATAGCAAATCAATATGTATAAATTAAATTGTTGATAAATTTTATTATCGGTTTATTATTCAAAAACGATCTCAAATTCTCGAGACAAGCAATTGTTATGTTAACATTTTTTTACCAATAATAATAATAATCATAAATATTATGATTAGAATCATAAATAATGAATAGAATTAAAGATAAATAATCTGATCTAACAATACTTTTACGTTTTGTATTTATCTTGATAAATAAAGAACTCGAATAAAAACAATAAAATTTTAACCAATTTATTTAAAAAATTGGAAACATATAAAAGCAATACACGGTAAGTTCTATGCTAACACTTTATAAGCTATAACTTTAATAGTTATAGACGACTTATGAAAGTATGGAAATATGGTAGATACATGTACTTGTTTTTTTTTTCATTACTATATCACCATCTAACATTGTACAATTTTTTATTTGCAATTCTTTCCCGCAATAATAGATACTAATAGAAACTTGATGGAAATTTGAAATAAGAGAAGAAGCAGAATATTTAAAATACTTTGTTGCAAGTTGATCGTTCGATACTTTCAAGAAGTAATATTTTAAACATGCGCAAGAAACGTTTTTTGCTTGTACAGAAGGTAACGTCGATTCACGAAAAAGGAATAGACGTCAGTCTTTAGATAACACTGGACATGGAAAGTTCGAAATATAATGGATACCAAGGTGTTTATAATTTCAAATTATTTTAATTGTATGCGAAAAAATCCTTAAGAAAATACGTTATTAGAAATATATGCAAATGGTGGCATCATTTATAATTTTACGTCTTATATTTTCATTATTAACGAAAAAATCGGGATTATCTCAGTAAATTTGTGTTTCTTATGAATTTTGTGTATCAAAGTTTATATTGTAATAGTTTTAGTTACATCCTATATGTACATTTTTAGAATATTATGTGTCTATTATTCATTCATTTTATAATAATATTCATATAACATTTTAAGATTTTTATATCTTATAGGAATAGACGTAATAGATATAGACTGCAATTCTCTATTTTTAATCTTAGAGCATTCGTGCTACGTAAAAACAGAACGCGATATTGAATAATTATATCTTTTTATAATTTGCTTTGTGTGGGGAGCATAATGAATACTTGGAGGATGGACATAATGTATTTTTCTGAGAATAGAGAAAGTGATATATAGAAAAGATTTCAAAGAGAGAGAAAGCAGTACGCACTAAGTTATCTTCCTTTTCCTAAATTAATAGTGACGACTTTATTGGAATGTGCAATCTATATTTAGTTAATTATATCTAACTGCAACAAACAAAATCATTTATTTTTGTTATTTATTCGTGAATAATCTTTAGACTCTTGCATGATTAATACAAAATGTTCAAAAATATCTTATTTTAAACTATTCCATGCAGTGCGTTTAGTTCAATCATGGATACATTTATGACGGTTGGAATTGTATATTATAAATCCTATAATTATAAACAATGTACTTATTTAGATTTTTGCAGGTAGATTTCGAGTGGGCGGTGAAATTAAATCGTTTTACTTTAAATTTGATTGGACTTTGGCCGAAGACTGCACAAAATTCTCAGCAGAAATTAATATGCAATTTTCGAGTGCTGATAACTTTTTTGGGATTACTTGGCCTTGTTATTCCCTGTATACATTCCCTAATAAAAATTTTCGGAGACGGTTTACTAATGTTAGATAATTTACAATTTACTTTACCAGTCATAAGTTGCTTGATTAGAATCATGATTTTTTGGTGGAAAAAAGAAGGTATACATCATTTTGTTCATTTATATAATTGTTACAAGCTTTAAAAGTATGTAACTTACATATGAATTAAATATTCAAATTCAAATTGATGATTTCAAATACATATAGATCAATTCACTTACAATTACGATAAAATTAATTCATATATTAATATATATTTTTATGTACATATAGACTATTTTTCAATAGGTTGTTAAATAATAAAATTCCTGAAATCCGTACATTTTAAATTTTTTGCATCTCTTGAAAATCATATATATGTACATCTGATTTATTAGAATTAAATATGTATCATCTTTTTTTAATAAAATCTTTTTATGAGAGAATCAATTTTGCTAATTACTTTATATAGAACATATTACAAAAGATTATAAAAAATTACATCATATTAAATCTGTATATAAATACTCACATATGTACAGAGTGTTTGATAAGCGATGAGAAAACTCTTGCATAGAGTATAGCGAATTAAATTGAGTCAAGAAGTCTTCTACCATTTTACAATTTTTACAATAATTAACAAGATATTAATTACTAAATATCGCCGAATATTAGTTTTCAATAATTTTCTATTCAAGTACTATCAACTTTACAGAAAAACGGCAAGTGACAAAAATTGTTTATTTTGTCTCATAGAGCTCTGAGAATTTGTTCAGAATTTTTTAGGACCGCATTTTTACTTTACCGAAATTAGTTGATAAAAATAATTGCCAATATAAGAAAATGCAGTATTAAAAAGTTGATAAAAAATTCCAAAGAAATTCTTAGAATTCTGTGAAAAAAAAAAAAAATTTTTGTCTCTTGCTGGTTTTCTGTAAATGATAGTACTCGAGTAAAAAATTATTGAAGATCAATATTTGATGATTTTTAATAATTAATATCTTGTTAATTATTGAAAAAATTGCAAAATGATAGAGAATTTTTCGATTCAGTTTAGTCCGCTCTATCACTATGCGAGAGATTTGTCGTTATTTACCAAATACTCTGTGTATTCATTTAGAGATAAAATACTTTATATAAAAAATTTATATTTATATACATTATATGATATCTATATTAACAAGATTGGTACGTTATGAACTAACATTTTTATAGATTTGTAATAATATTTGTAACATTGTAATCATGTTTTTCTTCAGAGAATACGAAAGTAGTGATAGTATTTTGATGTGTTCTTTTTTGAATCTTTACAAGTTAAGATTAAATTTAAACATTTTAATTCAGCAACCCTGTAAAATTAATATGCATAAAAAATTATTTACTTTTAAGCTATTATACCAATTATGAATATGATTGCAAAGGACTGGATAATGTTAAAAAGTAATCAAGAGAGGAACATGATGATCCGAAGAGCACAGAATGCACGTATAATTATTATCTGTTCCTATTGTATAATGGCATTAGCGTGTTTCTTCGTCGCAGTGTTACCTATTTTTGGAATGTCAGTAAGACTAACACCTAATATTACTGACCCAGGAAGAATACCAATGCCTTTACAAACCCATTACATTTACGATATAACAAAAAGGCCTCAATATGAATTAACATTAATGGGTCAAGTCATCTATGTAGCTATCGCTATGATGATCTATAGTGCAGTAGACAATTTTCTAAGTCTTGTCGTTTTTCATATATGCGGCCAATTAGATATTCTTGAGAATCGTATCCAATATTTGGATAAATATATAAATTATCACAAAATATTAAAATTCTGCTTAACAAAACATATCCGTTTGCTTAGGTTCGTTATTTGTAAGAAAACGTATACATAAATAAGATAATCTATAATAATAAGATAATCTACACAAAATATATGATTAAATATATTTGCTACATAAAATATCTTTTATAGAGCTATTGATATTATTGAAGATACTTATAATGGAATACTTCTCTCTTTATTTATATATTTCGCGATACTCTTCGCTTTCTATGGATTTCGAGTAATTAGCGTAAGTATTGTATCTAAAAGTTAAATAAAAAAATGTTTATGTCTAAATTGTCCTACTGAATAATGGTGTACACTTTAATAATTATAATTAATAAGTTATTACATTTATAAAGGAGAAAGGTTAATAAAGCCGTTTTGTGCTCCTCTTTTGTGCTCCTCTTATATTATTACAAAATTGAAAGTTAATACTGATAGTAACAGAAATAATTATGTTTTTTTGTTTATGCTTTTCATAACTTAATTAGCTTTTTGATGAAGGAAATAATATATCGATCACTCACTCAATCTATTTCATATCCACTGTTATCAATATATTTACGCACATGTGCCTATATTGCGTCCTTGGCGAAATTTTAGTGGCTCAGGTAGTTACATAAATATTTTATTCTATTTCAAAATTATAAAGTGATGTATAATTTTGCATGTTAACTGTAAACTATGTATATAATATATGTTTAATTTTTATTTATATATGAAGCAATGTATATAATAATTGATATCTAAAAGTTTAATATTTTTAATATTTTTAAGTGCAATAAAATATATTATGCGGCATATAGTAATAAATGGTATATTATGGATCCAAAAGTTGCAGAAGATTTATTGCTCTTAATGACAAGAGGTTCTAAACAAATTTGTCTCACTGTTGGAAAAGTGTCTCCTGTTACAATGGCCACATTTTGCAGTGTAAGATATTTTAATGTTTGAGTATAAATATCATATTAAAATATAATATTATTCAAGATTATGAAAATGTAATTAAAGTAATTATAGTACCTACATAAAATTTGAATTATTTATTTTAGATATGTGTACAATCTTATCTTAATCAAACTTTATAATTATTTAACTATTCAATTTAAATTATTATCATATTACCATTAAAAATTTGTTTTTTAGTTAGTAAAAACATCTGTTGGGTATATATCCGTTTTGCATACAACAAGAAGGTAATAATAAAAATGAAAGCATGTAAAATTTTTTTCATACAATTTTTGATAGAAAATCAATTTAATTACATCGGTAATGACGTATGATTTATAAATAAATATGTCTTAATGCAATTAAATAGACTACGCCACTATTCTCTTAAATAATAATACAGATGTAAAATTTAATTTAATTTTAAAAGAATCATAATTTAAAGGAATGCTTTCTCGTGAAAATTACTTTTTAACTTAATCATTTATTTTATACAACGTATCATTAAACATGAACGTCAGCAGAATTATTTGTAAGGGAGTGCTCAAAAAAATTTAAATTTTCGAGCATCAATTAACATAAGTTATAGATAAATTCATTTTGACAATATAACGAACATCTTTGGACATCAACGACTCAATTTTTTGTTCTATTGATTTTTCTAAAATGGATTTTCCAAAGTTTTATTACAAATGTTAATATTTATATATTGAATTTCTGTTAAAAAAAATATATTTTTTATTGCGATTACTTCCAACTAAATTAATTTTGTGATTTTTATATATTAATCTCTTTATTTTTATAATATTATATAAGTTACAAAATTATATATGTGTACTCTTTAATAGCACATTTTCAATTCCAGTTGAAAATCCCAATACATTATACATAAATGTTCATAATGTAATGATTTGTTACAAACAATCAAAGATAACCACTAATATATATTCTGTCGCATTCAAGCTCATAGCTACTGTTACAAACTTAAAATTATATCTATTATCTACACTAAAAGAAAAGATTGGTTGCTGCAGCCAATTGTTGATTGTGTTAGCCTATTCGCAATGTCAGTATAAGATTTCAATTGACTAACGCAACCAAAAATTGGTTGCTGTAGCCAATTAAAAATGCTATGTCATATTTAACCATCTAATTTGCTGCAGCAATCTTTTCTTTAAGTGTAGCAATTGTAATTAATTTTTATATTTCAGATATTAATATTAATTTGTAAAAATAATTTTATTTCCTTATTGCTTATATTTAAATATCATATGTAAATTTATTACGCACACATAAAGCTAGAATGTAAAAGTAGAGCTGTTCAGTAAAAATTATGGTATTACGGAAATCAATAATAGACAACAATCTGATACGTATAAATTAGATTGCTGGTCAATTTTATGGCTGCTGCAGCAAATTAGATGGTAAAATATAGCATAATATTTTTAATTAGCTACTGCATCTAATTACATCATATTCAACCAATCTTTTCTTTCAGTGTGTACTAAACATTTTTATTTTATCCATAATAATAATAATCATAAATATTATATAGATTTAAAGATGAATGATCTAACAATAGCACTTTTATATTTTGCATTTATTTTGAAAAACTCGATATAAAAACAAACAATAAAATTTTAATAAATTTATTTAAAAAATTAAAAAACCATAAAAGCGATGCACGATAAATTCTGTGCTATAGTGTACTAAAAGCTGCAGTCATGCACAACAGAGGATTATAGAAGTATGAAAATATTAATCGATACACGTATACTTATACATGTTTTTTTCTATCACTATATCATCATCTGATATTCTGCAATTTTTTCCTGCGCATCTTATAATCGGCAATAGCTGGATGTATAACTTGATGGAAATTTGAAATAAGAGTAAAAACAGAATATTTAAAATACTTTGTTGCAAGTTGATCGTTCGATACTTTCGAGAAGCAATATTGTAAGCATGCGCAAGAAACGCTTTTTCCTTGCATAGGAGGTAATGTCGATTCACGAAAAAGGAACAGACATCAGTCTTTAGATAACACTAGACATGGAAAGTTCGAAATATAATGGATACCAAGGTGCTTATATATAAATTTCAATTATTCTAATTATATATGAAAAAAGTCTTCAGATAATACCTTAATAAGAATGTGTGCAAACAATTGTATTACAATATATTTACAATCTATGTTTTATGTTTTTATTGTTAACAAAAAGTCTGTATCAATGAATTAGTTGTTATTACTATTATTTATTATTATATTATCAGTTATTTATTATTTCCTGAATCTTTAGATTTACTTGATTAGTACAAAAATATCTTATTTTAAACTATTACACACAGTGCGTTTGATTTAATTATTAATACATTTGTGTATTTGGAATTGTATATTACAATTTTATGAAGTCTGTACTTATCAAAGTTTCTATAGGTAGATTTCGAATGGGCGGTAAAATTAAACCGTTTCACTTTAAATTTGATTGGACTTTGGCCTAGGACTGCACAAAATCCTTGGCAGAAATTAATATGCAATTTTCGAGTGCTGGTGGTGCTTCTAGGATTAACGATCTGCATTCTTATTCCTTCTATACATTCTCTAATAAAAATTTTTGGAGATAGTTCATTAATGTTAGATAATTTACAACTTACATTACCACTCATAAGCTCTTTGATTAGAATCATCATTTTTTGGTGGAAAAAAGAAGGTAATCATCATTTTGGTCGCATTTTATAAGCTTTAAAAATACAATAACTTATATCTAAATTAAATGAGATCTAAATTAAATCAGATTAACATTAAATATAGCTTTAAATACATATTTATAGATCACTCAATTTATTTACATTAATAAAATTGATTTATATTTGGAAATATACATATACTATATATTTTTATGTACAGACTTGTTTCATTAGAGTTGTTAAATAATAAAATTTACGAATTACATATTTTAAACGTTGTTTACATCTCAAAAATTATGTATATTTATGAGAATTAATTATTTATTAGAATTAAATGAGTACCTTTTCTTTAAATAAGATCTTTTTATAACAAAATTGATTTTGCTAATTATTTATGAAAATATTGTAGAAGATTATAAAATATTACATTATTTCAAACCTATATGTTTGCATATAAATATTCACACATATTCATATAGAGATAAAATATTTACTTTTTATAAATAACAGATTTTGTATGATGTATAATAAGATTAGTACATTCCAAAATTATCAATTTTATTAATTTAAAAAATTGTAATATTATTTTTCTTGAGAAAATATGAAAATAGTGATATTATTTTCATGTTTTCCTTTTTTAAATCTTTTACGCTTAATCTATTTAAGCTTAATATATTTTAATTCAGCAGCGCTGTAAAATTATTGTGTATAAAAAAATGTTTATTTTTAAGCAAATATACCAATTATGAATATGATCGTGAAGGATTGGATAACGTTAAAAAGTGATCAAGAGAGAAGCATGATGATCCAAAGAGCACAGAATGCTCGTATAATTTCTATTTGTTCTTATTGTATAATGGCATTAGCGTGGTTCTTCATCACAGTATTGCCAATTTTTGGAATGTCAATAAGACTAACTTCTAATATTACTGATCCAGGAAAACTATTGCCAGTACAAACTCGTTACATTTATGATATAACAAGAAGACCATATTACGAACTGACATTTATTAGTCAAGTCATATACGCAGGAATTGCCATGATAGCCTATTCTGGAATAGACAATTTTCTAAGTCTCTTAATTTTTCACGTATGCGGCCAATTAGACATTCTAAAAAATCGTTTAACACATTTAAATAAGTACATGAATTATCATAAAATGTTAAAAAGTTGCATAGCAAATCATAACCGTTTGCTTAGGTATGTTACTTATAAGAAAATATATGGGTATATAGAAGCAGAATTCATGTAAAACGTGTCATAAAATATATTAATACATTAAATATCTTTTAATAGAACTATTGATGTTATTGAAGATACATATAATATAATACTTCTCTCCTTATTTATATATCATGTAATTCTCTTCGCATTCTTTGGATTTCGGATGATCAGTGTAAGTATTTAAATGTTTAGATAAGAACTTATTAAAAAAAATTTGCTTAAATTAATAATACTTAGTAAAAAATATATTAATATTAAATTAACAGATATTCAATTTTAATAAAAAGTTACTATATCTATGTAATGCTATTTTAAAATTCTAAATTAATGTTATTAAGAAAATTAATTTTTTTCTTATTTTATAAATTAATTAGCTATTTGATGAAGGAAATGATATGTCGATCACTCATTTAATATATTTTTTCTCCGTCGTTATAAATTTATTTGCACACATGTGCCTATATTGCGCTCTTGGTGAGATTTTAATTGCTCAGGTTAGTTATACATACATATAGCATCTCTTCACAAGAAAAAATGACACAAATAATAAAATATAATATTGTGCAGAAGGAAAGAAAATTGCGTATTTTTAAATTAATTATTTTGACAATATGAAACATAGAACTAATAAAAAGTTGCTTATTTCAAATTTCAATTTGTTCTAATAGAAAGTTGAAGTATATTAAACAATTCGCACATAATATAGAATACGAAAAATTACAACTTGTGTTACATTTTTGCAAAGAAATTGTTATATATTTTTTTATTATAAAGTTGTAAATTGAATGTTACTTCAATTAACTCTACATTATATATATATATATATATATGTATATGTATATATATAGAAAAAAAATTTGTTGTGCCTTCAACACAAAAACTGTTTATTTGGTGCAATTTTTAACAACTAAATATTTTATTTATATAACAAAAAAATTAATGTCTGTCTGCCCCCCCTCCCCACTTAACTAAATCTTAATAAATAAATTATATAATAATGCGTTATTTATATATGCTTTCAAAATCCGCAAAAAAAGAAATTTTTGTAGGAGACTGAGTAAGCTGTTAATCAGCCCTGTGTTAATAACAACCAATTTGGAAAATCAAATACACAAGATTTATGAGCTATTTATGCGCTTTCATATTCACATAGTTTCAATTTTTGTGCTGCATCCCTTAAGGCACTTCCCTCTTGGAGTCATATTCATCCCTAAGTCGTTTAAAATTGCAAAATTACACTATCTAACTATGCAAAATATATTTTCAATGTGCTACTAAGCAATTTCTATTTTTACGCGACGTAATTTTGCAATTTTAAACGACTTAGGAACGAATATGATTGCTCCAAGAAGAAAGTGCCTTAACAAATGCAGCGCAAAAATTGAAACTATGTGAATATGAAAGCGTATAAATAGTACAAAAATTCTGTGTAAAATTCTGATCATTTTTCAAATCAGTTGTTATTAACATAGAAGACAGTCTACTCAGCCCCCCTCACAAAAAAATTTTTTTAATTAACTAAAATAAGCACAAAAATTATTTTTGCGGATTTTGAAAGCGCATAAATAACCCATTATTATATAATTTATTCATTAAGATTTAATTAAGTGCGAGGGGGAGAGAGGCCAGCTTTTGCAACATTATTTTTCTGTTTCGTAAATAACAAAAATATTTGTTTATATCAACTAAATAATTTAGTTTATATAAAATTACAGATTTATTCAATACATTTTAACAAAAGTTTTTTTCAGTATATTTCAATCAAATTTTTGTTGTTATAAAAATTCTAAAATTTTGTTGTTACAAAAGTTTTCATAAAACAAAACATATTTTTTATTGTTAGTGTCATATGATAATGGCTAATTTTTATTTTAATACATACAATGTACATAACAGTTGATATCTAAAAGCTTCTGATATTTTTAAGTGCAATAAAATATATTATGCAGCATATAACAACAAATGGTACACTCTAAATTCAGAAACTATAGAAGATTTGTTGCTCTTAATGACAAGAGGTTCTAAATCGGTCTATCTGACCGCTGGAAAAGTGTCTCCTGTTACAATGACTACATTTTGCAGTGTAAGTTTTGTCTTGAATATTAAAATATTGATATCACTAAAATTTTGTTAAAAATTATTATAGCATCTGTATTACATTTTAATATGTATATATATTAGGTGTTGGAATTAATTCGTAGCGTTTTACAAGTGATGGGAAGTACTTTCATTAATGTATTTTTTAATGCTCATGTGAAATAAATAACATTCTTTCATTAAAAAACGCTACGAATTAATTCCAACACCTAATATATAAAGTTCGATTTTTTTATTTTGATCTATTTATGTACAATTATAATAATACAATATGTATAATTACGGTAAATCAAAGTTTATATTGTTAACTATATAACCATTAAAAAATATATTTTTTTTTATATTAAAAAATATATTTTTCAGTTTGTGAAAACATCCGTTGGTTATATATCCGTCTTGCACACAATAAAAAGTTGAAAAAAAAAATAAGAAGAATGTAAAATTTTTTCGATGTGCAATTTTTAATAGAATATTATAGCTTATAAAGCTTGAAAACAAATAAATCTTATTGCTTTATTTGTGTGAAACATGACATGTATTATATTAAGCAGTAACAGAAAAATTAAAAATTTAAATTAAATTTAAAAATATCGTTGCAGATATAATAGTTCCATGAATTTTAAAGTTAAAACATCCAATTAAAGCATTAATTTTATTTTAGCACTGATTTTATGCAATATTATATAATATAGATTAATCAGTTTGAAATGTTCGAACTATATAATAGTTTATATAATATTAGGTGTTGGAATTAATTCGTAGCGTTTTACAAGAGATGGGAAGTACTTTCATTAATGTATTTTTTAATGCTCATGTGAAATAAATAACATTCTTTCATTAAAAAACGCTACGAATTAATTCCAACACCTAATAGTTTAACCTATTTTAAAAGCAATTCATTTAATAAAAAAGTATGTCAAATTAAAGTATGTCAATCGTTTAGTTTTTATGATGACTTCTTATATTTTGAACAATTTTATTCCATATGGACTATACTACTAGTGGCGGCACTCATTGAAATTCTCCTTTAATAAAATAAAATAATTTTTTTATATAAAAATTGTTAGTATTAAAACTATAGTTTTATATCAAAAAATTCCTAGTTTATTTTCAAAAATCTAAGATTTTTAATATGTTATAGATATAATATTTTAATTACTAAAAATATTAACCAGTTATATGTATATCCTTTCTGTTTAACATGGAAAAGTAATAATTTTTCCTTCAAAAAATAACATTTTAAACAAATTAATTTAAACATATTCGTTGTATTTATATAACAAAAAAAATGTTATACTGTTATTGATTTCTAACTTTTTAAATAAGTTTCTAGAACGTTTTATAAGTTATTATTAATAACAAGAAAAGGATGCAGTAAAATAATTTTCTTTATCAATTTAATTTAATTAAGTGTAGGCACACTAGTAATACACTACATTATAATATGTTACTTACACTACAATACATTATTATCAAGTGTAGTAGATATAACTGATTACAGTTTGACATTATAGCATAAACTAAGACTGACATCGATGACAAAAAAAGTAAAAAGCATCTATAAACTGTTATTCAAGTTTTTTAATAGAATGTAAAACTCAAGTGAGTAGACATGTTATGGTCGTTGTACATTTTTAATGATTCACTTTCAAAGTGATCGACTCTCTTTTAGAGAATATTTCCCACACGCAGTGGGTATTGCATACAAAATGACTTTGTTGCACGAAGAAAAAGCAACCGTCAGTCTCTACTTAACACTCAGTATGGATACTTCAAACTTCTTGGGATGTCGAGGTGCTTTATTACAGTTATCGTAATCACAATTGATCAAGATTATTTCATAAAGAAAGAATATTTTAGATTAATATGAATATATATGATTATGCGTTCGTTAATATAATTCGAACATATTCTTATTTTTATCTTGTATTCTTCTACGACACTCAATGTAACTTCCATGCAAAATGTTGAATTGCTAAGATGTTGCAATGTTCCATGTTAAAATGTGAATGTTTTTTCAATGTTATATCTACATTTTATATTATCTATATTTTTTATTTTTAATATTTCAATATCACTTATTTAAATATAAACAACAATAAATTTTTATTTTTATTTTAATAGTAAATTTTAATTCTAAATTAGATGCAATACAACGTAAAATTTTTATTTCATGGTTATAATTTATTATTAGATAATAATTAGTTATTAGAATTCATAATAATTTACAAAGTACATTAAAAACTGTTCTCTATTCTATATTTATATTATAAATTTCCACAAATTATCAGTTGATAGAGCAAATACAATCTAATAATTAATTGATACTTCTATTAATGTTTATTGTTATTATAGTGTTTATTATTTACATTTTTCATAATATTTTTTTATTATAATACTTCTTGAAACAGATAGATTTCGAATGGGCGGTCAAGATAAATCGTTTCAGTTTAAAATTAATTGGGCTTTGGCCTAAAACTGAATACAACATTCAAGAGACGTTAGCATATAGTATCCGCCCTTTAATTATTGTGCTAATAATAATAATCGGTGTTCTGATTCCTTCAATACATTCATTGATAAGAATTCATTCGAATATTATGCTTCTGATTGATAACTTGCAATTTACTCTACCGGCTATTACTTGTGCTGTCAGAATTATAATACTTTGGTGGAAGAAAAAAGGTAAATAATTTATTTTATATAATTTGTCTTAATCAAAATACTAATAAATTGTCTTGTATTATAAATTACTATTGTGTAATCTCCTATTTCAATGAAACATATAATAGATTTTAGAACAAAAATTATTTTATAAAAGTTAAAAAAAAGAATTCTTATTTTACACGCTGCGATGTAAATATTATTCGAGAATGTTATATAAATAATTTTTTATTCATAAGTAACAAATTTTTGCAAATTTAAACAATTTTGACTTTTAAAGCTATTTTATGGATTTTAAACATGATCGCGGAGGATTGGCAAAGATTGAAAAATGCATATGAGCGAAGCATGATGATCAAAAGAGCGCAAACCGCGCGTATAATTATTATGTGCGCATATAGTGCAATGATAATAGCATTTTCTTTCGTTGTCGTTTTACCTATTTGTGGAATCTCAATCAGATATTTGACAAATGTCACTGATCCAGGCAATCTGTTGCCATTGCAAACATATTATCCTTATGACGTATCAAAGAGACCGCAATACGAATTGACATTCTTTATTCAGAGTATTGCTATTTTCTTTGCTATCTTGTCTTATACTGGTATTGATAATTTTCTCGGACTATTGGTGTTTCATATTTGCGGCCAATTGGAAATTCTTAGATATCGTATCACGCACTTAGATAATTTTATCAATTTCCATGACATTTTAAAAAAGAATGTAATAGATCACATCCGACTACTTAGGTATTCGATAAATATTTTATACATATGTATTTCTGCATATTATTTTATCAAATTATTATGTATTAACCCTCAGTACCCACATCTCAAAAAAGTTCCTATCTACTCATATTCGGGTATTTGTAACCCAGCGTTTTCTTTTGCTTGTATCTCAGATTATAGTGCATCGATTTTAAGTATTAATTTTTTTTAATCTATATTTGAAAACAAAAAAAAGAATTTTTGAGTTAGAAAATCTAAAATGTCGTATCACAAAAGATATTTTGCAATAAGTGAAAAGGGAGCGAAAAAAAACGTCTGAACAATGAAAATCGGGAGGGGAGAGGTTACGCTAAACCTTTGTGGGTACTAAGAGTTAATTAATTATGTATTAATCAAATTATAAAAGAGCACTGTATATTTCTTACCCATATATGAAAATATTTCTAGAACTAGTATTCATTAATTCTCATATATTCTTCCAACTTTAATCGAAGATAAATACAATATCATTTTATAGAGCCATCGCTGTTATAGATGATACATATAATATAATTCTCTTAGTATTATTTTTATATTTCGGTATACTTTTTGCTTGTTATGGTTTCCTGATAATAAACGTAAGTGTTTAAAAATATTTCACATATTTATCGCGCTTTTTAATTTGTGTTAATACATTAGAAAAAAAAAGAATTTATCATATTTATATTTTAACGTTTCATATTTATTTAATGTTATTATTCATCTAATGCAATTTACTTTCATATTTAATATTCACAATACAATTTTCTTCCAAAAATAAATTGTATAAAGATTATGTCTTATTTACACGTGTGTCATTTAGTTAATAGAAAAGGGAAATAATATATCAATTACTCACTTGACATATGAAGTATGTATTCTTGTCAACACATTTGGTCATATGTGTGTCTATTGTGCTGTAGGAGAAATTCTAATGGCACAAGTAAGTTGAATAATATTTTTTTTTATTTTTTATTGTATTTTCACGATGTTAGTACTAATGTCTAGAAAAATATTATTTTTCCTAGAATTTCCCATCTCTATCAGTTATAGAAATTATATTGTCAATATTAATTGTTAAAATATAAAATCATACATAATATAAGATAAAATTAATACTTTAACTAAAAATTAAAAAATTTTAATGCTTTTTAGTGCAATCAAATTCACAATGCTGTGTATAACAACAAATGGTATACTTTAGAGCCAAGAAGTGCAAAATGCTTAATTGTCTTATTAATTAGAAGCAACAAATCGAATTATCTTACCGCTGGAAAAGTGTTTCCTATGACAATGGCTACATTTTGTAACGTAAGGTGTTAAATGTATAAATTATAATTTTACAATATTATATAATATTATATAATATTATATAATATTACATAAGTATATATATATAATTTCTGCCTTTATCTTTGAACAGAAATTGGTTAATTAATATATTGTATAAACATTATATACGTACATATAAAATCTTTCTTCACATGAAACTTAACATTCATATTTATCTTCAATTATACTTATTATTGTATATTATTACTATATATATATTATTTAATATTTATCTTCAATGATAATTATTTTCTTTTTCTTACCTGACTTAACAGTAGCTAATTTACTACATGCTTTGTTTTAATAGTTTGTATATTT
Organism: Acromyrmex echinatior; assembly: GCF_024713525.1. Taxonomy (NCBI): domain Eukaryota; kingdom Metazoa; phylum Arthropoda; class Insecta; order Hymenoptera; family Formicidae; genus Acromyrmex; species Acromyrmex echinatior. The sequence goes on along the minus strand of NC_141853.1, from coordinate 8,843,850 downwards.
GCTTATATATTAGACATAATATATTTTTCAGCTCATAAAAACGTCAGCCAGTTACATATCTGTTCTCCTTACAACAAGAACCTAATCGAAAATAGAGGTAAATTTCAACTATGCATGATGTAAAAAATCTATTACATTGAATTAATTATGTAATTAATTAATAAATTATAATAATAATAACTAACAGATTAATTGTATGAATTTTAATAATACTGAGATAAATAAAATAATATTCTTACATATCTAATATTTTAAGCACAAAAAAGATATAGTATTGAGAAATTTTTATAATTTTTGAACAACTTTAATAAGCATTTATTAGGTGTTGGAATTAATTCGTAGCGTTTTTTTAATGAAAGAATGTTATTTATTTCACATGAGCATTAAAAAATACATTAATGAAAGTACTTTCCATCACTTTCTACTATTTTTGACCATCTTTCGGGCAGTGAATGAATACCGCGTCGGAAGAACTGTTCATCTTTAGATGAAATCCAGGAATCGAACCATTTTGTACAATCTTCGTAAGATGTGAACTTCTGCTCGCACAAGCTATGAGCTAATGATCGAAACAAGTGGTAGTCGCTAGGTGCAATATCAGGAGAATACGGCGGGTGCGGTAGCACTTCCCATTTAAGTGTTTCCAGGTATGTTTTTACCGGTTTTGCAACATGTGGGCGAGCATTGTCGTGCAGCAAGATGACTTTATCGTGTCTTTCGAAGTATTCCGACCGTTTTTGCTTCAATGCACGGCTCAAGCGCATCAGTTGCCGTCGGTAGAGATCTCCAGTAACGGTTTCATGCGGTTTTAGCAGTTCGTAGTATATGACACCCTTCTGATCCCACCAAATACAGAGCAGGAGCTTTGAGCCATGGATATTGGGCTTTGCCACTGATGTTGATGGTTCGCCGGGCTTAACCCATGACTTTCTGCGCTTTGGATTGTCATAATGGATCCACTTTTCGTCACCGGTAACAATCCGATGCAAAAAACCTTTTCTTTTCTGCCGTTGAAGCAGCAGTTCGCACGTGAGAAAACGTCTCTCAATATCCCTTGGTTTCAATTCATATGGGACCCAATGTCCTTCCTTCTGGATCATGCCCAAACTTTTAAGACGTTTTCCTATTGTTGAGAAGTCAACTTCCAATGACGTAGATAATTCTTTAAGTGTTTGACATGAGTTTTCATTGAGCAGTGCCTGCAAATCGTTATCTTCAAATTTTTTCGGCTGACCAGGTCGCTCCTTGTCATCCAAGTCGAAATCACCAGCTTTAAAACGTGCAAACCACTTCCTACACGTTTGCTCAGCCAGAGCATGTTCACTATACACATCCACTAAAATACGATGAGCTTCAGCTGCACTTTTGTTCATATTAAAGTAATGAAGCAAAACTCCCCGCAAAAACACTTTATCTGGCACAAATTTTGACATATTCAATGAATTATACAGTATTGTTATTTATGATTTCAAGAAAGGTTATGTACGGCAAATGACGTCCTGTGATAGATGTTTACAATGTATACAGAACTATATGTAACAACGAAATAGTGTACTGCTTGTGCCATCTCTTGTAAAACGCTACGAATTAATTCCAACACCTAATAATAAGCACGTTTTGACATAAACATGAACTATCTCGTAAATCTAATTGAAAATTTTAATATTCATTTCTTGTTAATTATAAATCTTAATATTTTATATAGAATAATAGAATGAATTAATTGATGTAAAGAAAATATAAAGTGTTTTTCAAAATAAATATGTAATTTTATATTGTGCATTACATAAATTCTTTTTTAAATAATGTATTTTCTTTATATCAACTAATTCATCTCATCGTTCTTTAGATATATATATATATATATTCTATAGAGAGATATATATAGATATACATAAAAGTATTAAGATAGAATTACCAAAAAATGAACAGTTTACGAAATATTCTATATTTCATAGCAAAATATACATAAAGAAAGTATAAAATGTCTCAAATAATTAATTTATATATATATATATATATATATATATATATATATATATGTATAAAACTTCATTTTACTATTATATGCAGAACAATTAAAGGAATCGTATTATGTGAAATAAATTCTATAATTTTATTTAAAGAATAGCTATAAGGTTCATATAAAAAAATGTCTTATCGAAAATTAATTTTATTTGTCTTCCTTCAAATCATATAACTTTTGTTTAAAATAATTTTGTCTACTGGGTTTAGATTCGACATATTCTGATGATTTATTTTATGTTCTCTACCCAATATATTTAAATATAACTATGAGGAAAAATTTTATTAAAGAAACATTTGCATAAAATGAGTTTGAATATTCCGTATATTCAAACAATTTTATATTTTATCGATAAAGCTAAAATAATTACGACAAGTAAATATTCTTCTACTGTAAACACAATAATTGAGAAAAAATTAATCAATCCTCATTATTTGTTTATTAAATAGGTTATAAAGACAAAAAAATTATTAACTATATTCTCAATTATATTCTCTACAATATCACAATATTATATTTATTTTAAAACTGCAAATATAGATAAACCGAATAAAGACTTTAATTGCAATAAAAAAGCAATATTATACACAAAGTATTGCTCATTATATATAATACAAAAACAAAAAATTATAATTTAGATCACATGCAATGCTCAAAATTGATATAAGTAAGAACTTAACAAGAGGGTAAAAATAGGTTGCCAATAGACATTTAACAACTCCTCAATGTTATACCAGTTTTTATCTACTTCGAATGTTGCACACACGAGGCACTGACAAAAATTTTACAACAGGAAAGATTTAAAATTTTTTTAATTCATCCTTTTTATGCAATAATCATGTATCACTTTTAAAAACTTTTATTATGCATATACTCGTATGTATGAATTATCAGTTAAATGAAAGTTAATATTCTATAAGGAGAAAGTAGATATCAATGGATAATGAAGAAACTGTAATAATAGCTAAATTCTATGGTGGAATTCTGTGATCGAATATCATACATATGAGGAACTCCTCTATGAAAAATGTCTACACTCGGAAAGTGAGTATGTGAATGAGGTCCAATACCGTAAAATATGAAATAAAAATACCTATATACTGTATTAATTTTTACAATAAAAATAATATTACTCACAATTAGACGTTACGAGATGACTATAGATCAGACTATAGATGCCACAAAAAAATCGATTACGATTGCGTAAAAACGACTGCTACATCTACATAACTTGAAGCATGACCAACTACTTATCAATCAGTCATTACTTCAGTTATTATTCATGACTGCTTTGAACGTTGTTGCACTAATAATTGTCCGCAGTTGCACAATAAGAAGGGACACGTAGAATTTTTTCTGCCACTAAACATCTCGTTTTTAAGGATTTTTATTATGCACATGAAATATCACCCTCGTTGTATAGATGCTAAAAAAAACAGAGTTGTCAGTTCATCTGCTACATTCAACATGGAAACATCAAAATGTCTTGTGTATCGGAGTCATAATAGATATGATTATGGATCATTATCAAAAAAAGGTCAGATAAAATATATTTCATCTAAAGTGAAACATATGATCTATCAAACTCTTTTTGAAACAGATTTCGAATGGGCAGTGGAGTTAAATCGATTTAGTCTAGAATTAATTGGACTTTGGCCTAAGTCCGAACAAAATACATGGGAAAAACGTTTGTGCAATTTACGTGTACTTCTTACTTTCTTGATAATACTTGCTTTTGTGATTCCCGCTATACATTCTCTAATAAGAGTCCATTTTGACATTTTACTTGTAACGGATAATTTGATGTGTACTTTACCATGCATTACTAGCCTCTTAAGACTTATAATTTTTTGGTGGAAAAAAAAAGGTAGATAATGTACCAATTTGATTGATACACGATATGAAATGTTTACAATACATATACGTTTTATATATCAGCATAAAATTAATCTCTATTTTTTGTAATTCTAAAATGGAATTAAAGATTTATTTAAATTTATATTGAATTTTAGAGAAAAACAAAATATGTTAGATTCATGTACCGCAGTGTTGTTATTAATTTATGTACAATAATAATTATTTATATTTTACATTTATATATGTAGAATTGTTACAATTGGGGACTAATCATACATAATTACAAAAATTTTTTTTAATTAACTAGAAATAAAATTGTTTTCTTTATAAATTGTTGGTCATTGACTTCGAATTTATAAATCAATTTGCTCTTTATTACGCGTTTAATTTTCTATAATTCTTATACAGTCAAAGAGAATAGTGGAAAATTTGTGAACATTGAAAAAAAAATCATTTGAAAAAGACAAAAATGCAATTTTTTAAAAACCCGCCACTATATTTCTCGATTATCTAAAAAATATGATAGAGCAAAACAGTTTAAGGCTTTTGTGTATTTACTTAATCTATATTGAATCGTGTCATAAGGGAGAAATGTGTCATAAGCGACGCTTTTTTTATTAACAAATATTGCTTGACAGTCCAAAACCTCTATATTTAGTTGAATTAATTAATATTTTTTTGAAACAGTAACTTTTTTTTCTCAGTATACGTAGTTAACATTTATTTTATTATATTGTTATTAATTTCTTGTCATTATATTCTTAAAGCTGTCGCACCGATAATACATTTAATTGCAAACGATTGGATAAAGACAACAACATCTCAAGAAAAAGCAATGATGATAGCAAAAGCGCAAATTGCAAGCATTATTGTCACATTTGGATATGGCATAATGGGAGCGGGCATGATTATTATGATTGTTTTGCCTTTATTTGGTTACTCGGTGAGATACCTGTCTAATATTATTGCAGATTCGGAGAGACCATTCCTAATTCAGACATATTACATCTACGATACAACAAGAAGTCCACAATATGAATTGACATATGTTGTTCAAAGTATTGCCGCATTTCTTTGTACCGCATGCTATACAGGCATAGACAATTTTCTTAGTCTTTCAATATTTCATATTTCTGGTCAACTAGACATTCTGAGAAATCGTCTCGTGCATTTACATATTGTCGCCAATTTTAACAACGTTTTAAAGAGTTGTATAATGGAACATATAAGACTGCTTAGGTATATATTATCCAAAATACGTGTTCCTATATATATATATATATATATATATATATATACAATAGACTCCGGACATCCAACAATGTTTTTTCGTCTCCCAAATTATTCGAATACGTTAAAAAGTTCTCGTAATGATAGCATTACGCGGGATTTTTTAGAATACCACACTATCGTCGATCAATAATAAAGTCAGATAATCCGGAAGATGAAAAAAACGCTGTCGAATAATCCTACTATATCTGTAGCCTACTATCTGTTTACTATATGTGTTTCAAGTGTAACATATATATGTAAATAATATGTAAGGATCAAATAATTAAAAAAATATTAATTGCAATATATGTAAATAATTTTGTACATAAATTTTTTTATTTTTAAATAAAAACGTTCAAGAGAGGGAATCCGATAATGAACGAAATTAAGTGCAGTGCGCAAGTCGATTATAACAGCGTTATTGTGTTGAAAGATACGAATCAAAATTATTTTGAAAAAGGCTGCTAAGTAGTATATAGATATCTAGTTACAATTTGAATGTTGAATTCTATCTGCTAAGTTTTTCGTGTCTCTAAACAATTTCGGTGATTTCTTTAGTAACTAATAACCAAAACAGTTTTAAAAAACATCTGATTAAATTTTACTTAGCTTTCGCTTAAAAATATTTTCAAGCATTAAAATATTCATAAATTGAACAGCAGATCCAAAGGAAAATAAAACTTTACAATCTGACATTGTTTTTTATCAATTATTACAAAAATTGCCAAATTTTTTTACAAACTTATACAAAAAAATTTAACTGTAAAGAAATCAATTAATTCAGAACCACGTTACGTGGCAAACTTATTAACAATTATGATATTAAAGTATATTTCTTATCAAAACAGAAAATTGTTACTTCAAAATTATATTAAAGATTTAGACAAAATTAGTACTTTTAATATATAATAATACAAAATATCTTTTTATAGATGTGTATATAAACATGATAGATATTTTCTTTAGTGTAAAGAAATTTTCTTTAATGTTATATAAATGACATTTTCTAGATTTATTAATCATGTGGAAGATATATTCAGTATAATATTGCTGATACTATTTCTATATTTTGGTACACTCTTCGCTTTCTATGGATTTTGGATAATAAACGTAATTACTTTACAAGAATTTTTGTTATATAATATACTGCTTTATAAATAGTTCATACATAAAATAAATAGTTATATACATAAAAATGACGTTATGTTTAAGTTCCAATTGTAATCAATTCACATTTACACACTTTTTTATCTGTTTTTTATTAACAAAAATTCTAAAATTTTTTTATTAATTATATGTTTAAGAAAACTTTAGAATTTTACCCATAATAATGCACACGAGAGAATTCCGTACTTAGAACATAACACATGTATCATAATTAATACATGTAATCTACCTTTTAATCAGAGTTTTTAGCTAGAGTTACCAATAGTACTCTCTTCGAAGTCGAAAAACGGCGTACTCTTACATTTCAATCACTGAATTCTTTTTTGAAAAATGAGACAAAATTTTAGAAATTATTATTTAATATTTAAATTTATTACTTTATAAAAAAGTTTTGCTTCGCTTGTACTAAAGCTATGTTTATTCTAAAAATGTCATTTATATATATCAATAAATATCAACATTTAAAAAAGAAAACCTAAATTCTTCATCTTTTTTCTTTTTTTTTCTTTTTTTAGAAAGTATATTCTTATTGCCAATCAATGTATTCTTTTCGACCAAGAGTCGGTAACAATAATGATAGCATAACATATGCTATAATATCAAGAATAACATATTATTACAACTTTTAACATATATTTTAACTAACTCACTAGATGTTCGAAAATAGACAGCACTTAACGGTCTTAAACTTGATATATATTTTATGCGTCGTTATCAATACATTCGGTCACATGTGCATGTACTGCGCTGTTGGCGAAATATTAACAGCTCAGGTATAATTGAAATGCTTTACTTCCTATCAATTATTATATTTTTCTATGCACAATTGCAGATTATAATAGATGTATTCTAAAATCAGAAATAATAATAGTAATATACTCAGAAAGCAAAATGTTAACAGAATGTCAATAAATTTGTAGCAAATTTGATCAGAATTAGAAATTAGCAAATTGAGACATTAATTACAGAGAAGTTGAAGTGACAATTATTATCAGAGCTGGAATCAAAATCCATTATCAAATTATCATAGGTCCGATATTTTGAGAAAATTGATCCAATCGGTATACCAATTGCCTCACGAATTGAGTAATTTAAAATATTAATTAACATAATCTCATTAGTAAAGCAATAAAAAATTACTAGAAACCGATCGATGTAAGTGGTATGGGTAACTGAACAGTGTGCAAGTGCGCCGCTCCCGATGAAGACAAGGTCAACTGAATATCATATTTATTCCAATGATTTTGTAAATCAATTTGTTTTTTGAATATAAAAAAACGAGTTTTCACATAGATGTAATACGTTATTCCCCACTTCCCCTCCAGCTATAACAACAACTGTCACATCAACCTAAAATTTCCTTGTAATCAATATCTCATTGCAAGGAATCATTTGGCACACAATTCAATCCAAAAATTGAGGGCCCGAAGAACAGGCGAAAAACTCACCTCTTTTTTTGTCACTCTTTGTTTCTGCACACTTGACTATCTGAGATAATATATCTTTAAATGTAATTCATTTAATATATATCAAATGAAACTTATATTAATAAGTATATATTATGTATGTGTGACAATTATATTCATAAAAGTTTTAAGCTGCAATTGTATTTAATATCCAAAGTTTATTAGTTAATATAAAAAAATTACATTTTAAAATTGCATATAAATTTGAATATATGTACATTATATTGTATATTACAATATGTTGCATGCTATTTTAATAATTCATATATATATTTTTTATGATTTTAAGTATGATAGAATCCACTATGCTGTATATTCCAATGAATGGTATACCATGAATGCAAGAAATACTCGGGACCTAGTTCTTCTAATGTTACGAACCAATAAACCTCTTCATCTAAACTTTGGTAAACTGTTTCCTTTAACGATGGCTACATTTTGCAGTGTAAGTTATCTAGAATTTTAAACATGATTATAGAGTACAACAAGAACAGTCTTTTTATATAAAAAAAAGTAAAGTCAATGTAAAACAGAATTTAAAACATTCAAGTAAAAACATCACAAAATACATAAAAAAATAAAGCATTCCGAGTCAGTTATTCAGCTGCTAAGAGATTTTTTGTAACATTAATGATTTTCCGCTGATTCAGATATTTTAAATTCAGAACTGATTATGAAAATATAATTTTCGCATAAATTGTTATTTCTTTTAATTATTACAGATTATTTTTATAATTATTACTTAATTTGTGTTGCATATATTATTGATTATAATTTATTGATTGCAACTTGATTATATGCCATATTTTATAAAATATTCATAATATATTTAATATCTAATCATATATATATATATTATTATATGTATATCTACATTTTTATATCATTTTTTCTAAAAAATGCCTTTTATTAATTCATTGTTGTATGTTTTGTAGCTGTTAAAAACGTCAACAGGCTACATATCTGTATTACTTACAACAAGGAGTCAATCAAAATTTTAAAATATAAATAATGCCCAAATTAGTATTAAAAATACAAATTCAATAATGATTTAACTAAAAAATATTAACTAATTCAAAGCGTATGTCATGTAAGACACTTGAAAAATTTACGTAGAATGATTATATACATTATGAATAAACTCAATACTTAAATTTTTTGCTGCTGATTATACTACTCATTGATAGAAACTATCAAATAACATAAAAAAGACAAAAAATTAGCTTGAATAATGACAAGAAAAGAAAGAAAAATAAGTATAAGGCATTTCGAGAAAACCGTCGCATGCAATATTAAATTAAAGATAATAGATGATGTATTAAGTAATTAAAAAATATAAAATCCAATGTTACTAAAGATTATATATTTTCATTTTATATACGTATAATGTGTCTTTTATAACATATCACTTATTTAATTTGATATCACTAAAATAAAAAAATGTGAGCGCATCAGCATATTTTGAGATAAATATGAAATATCTCGCATTTCTAATACAAATTTTATGATTCATTTCTTGTTAATTAAATTTTAATATTTTGTATAGAATAATGAGATAAATTAATTGATGTAAAGAGAATATATATTTCAAAATATACGTAATTGCATATTACAAACTGTACAATTTTTTTTTAAAGCAATAATTTTGCAATATAATATTTTCTTTATATAAAATGATTCATCACACTGTTCTATGGATAAAAGCATTATTGAAGAAATACCAATAAACATTTAATATTTCATGCCAAAATGTATGCCTAAATAAAGTATAAAATGTGTCGTATATTATTGACTTTTTACATAACTTTACCTTAGTAGCTTTATATTTTGAATAATTAGAAGAATCATGTTATGTAAAATAAGTTCTATAATTTCATTTTAAAAATAGCCACGAGCTTTATATAAAACATTATCTTTTCGAAAATTAATTAATAATAGACTGAACGAACACTTTAATTGCAATAAAAAAGCAATATTATATTTACATTACTGCTCACTACAAAACATAAATACACAAATATAAAAACAATAAAATATAATTCAAATCACACGCATCGCTCAAAATCGATTACAAGTATGTGAGAACTTAACAGGAGGGTAAAAACATGTTGAAAACAGGTACTTAACAATCCCTTGTTGTTATATCAGTTTTTATCGACTTTAAATGTTGCACACATAAGGCACTAACAAAACTCCTACAACGCGAAGGATTTAAAATTTTTTAAGTCCACCTTCTTTGTGCAATAATCATCTATTACTTTTAAAAACTTTTATTACGTACACATGCATGGATTATCGGTTAAATGAAAATTAATGTCGTTCTATAAGAAGAAAGATATCGGTGAATAATAAAGAAATTGCAAGAAGCTATGAAATAATATTATATTTAACTCTATAGTAAAATTCTCTGTAGTAAAATTCTATGATACGAGTATGCAGGGGCTCTGCTGTGAAAAATATCTACATTCGAAATGTAAGTATATGGAAGAGTAAAGAATACATCATAAAATACAAAATAAAAATACCTATTTATTGTACCCAAATTTTACAAGAAAAGTAATATTACTCATAATTAGTCGTTATAAGATGACTATAGTTCAGACTATAGTTCAGACTATAGACGGCTCAAAATCGATTACGACTGCGTAAAAACATGATTCCTACATAACCTGTCGCATGACCAAGTACTTATTAACCAGTCATTACTTCAGTTATTATTCATAAATGCTTTAAACGTAGTTGTACTAATAATTATCCGCAGTTGCACAACAAGAAGGGATATGTAAAATTTTTTTGTAAACCTTCTGCCACTAAACATCTCGTTTTTAAGGATTTTTATTATGCACATGAAATATCATCCCCGTTGATAGACGCTGTAAAAGAATCAGAGTTGTCAGTTCATCTTTTACGTTCAACATGGAAGCATCAAAATATCTTGCGTATCGGAATTATAATAGATACGATTATGGATCAAAAAAAGGTTAGATAAAATATATTTCGTCAAAAGTAGAACGCATCTATCAAACCTTTCTTAAAACAGATTTCGAATGGGCAGTGAAGTTAAATCGATTTAGTCTAGAATTAATCGGACTTTGGCCGAGGTTCGAACAAACTACATGGGAAAAGCGCTTGTGCAATTTACGTGTACTTCTCACTTTCTTATTTATAATATTTGTCCTTATCATTCCTGCTGTACATTCTCTGATAAGAGTCCATTTTGACATTTTACTTGTAACAGATAATTTGATGAGTACTTTACCAATTACTACTTGCATCTTAAGACTTGTAATTTTTTGGTGGAAGAGAAAAGGTAGATAAAGTAGCGATTTGATCGTTACACAATATAAAATATTTACTATTGTACGTTTCATATGTCAGCAAAATTAATCTCTTTTTTTATATAATTTCAAAATGGAATTAAAGGTTTATTTATATTAAATTTTAAAGAAATTAAAAATAAAAAAGTTAGGTTCATGTACAGCAGTTGTTATTGATTTAAGTACAATAGTTATATTTTATTTATATTTTACAGTTGTTGCGAATATGTAGTTACTATTATACTAATCACACATAACTAAAAAAATTTTTTTAGTTAACTGGAAATAAAATTATTTAAAAAAAAAATTTGTTTCGCTCCAGCATCGCCTTAAAAATTTTAATTTAGTAACTCGAAATCTATAAAAAAATATCTTTATTCTGATTTCAGTTAATTTTTAAAAAAATTTATTGTTATCCTACAGGTTATTAACGTATTTCCGTAATTTTTTAATATTTAATTGAAACTGAATTTAATCAGAAGCAAATTTTTATTAATTATATTAAAATTTTTTTCTATTTATAATAAATTTCTTAATATATATCAATAATTAACATCTAATTTATTATATTATTGATATCTTTATTGTTTTTATTCTTGAAGCTGTCGCACCGATAATACATTTAATTGCTAACAATTGGACAAAGACAACAACATCTCAAGAAAAAGCCATGATGATAGCAAAAGCGGAAATTGCACGCTTTATTATCACATTTGGATACGGCATGATGGCAGCAGCCATTACTGTTATGTCTGTTTTGCCCATGTTTGGTTACTCGGTGAGACACTTGTCCAATATTACTGCAGATTTGGACAGACCACTCCCAATTCAGACATATTATATCTACGATACAACAAGAAGTCCACAATATGAATTGACATATGCTGCTCAATGTATTGTTTTATTCTTTTGCACCGTGTGTTATACAGGCATAGACAATTTTCTTAGTCTTTCAGTATTTCATATTTCTGGTCAACTAGACATTCTGAGAAATCGTCTCTTGCATTTACATAATGTTGCCAATTTTAACAATGTTTTAAAGAGTTGTATAATGGAACATATAAGACTGCTTAGGTATATATTGTCCAAAATACATGTTCCTATATATATATAATAGACTCTTGATTATACAATAATGCTTTTTCTCCCGGATTATTCGACCGTGTTAAAGAGTTTTCGTAATGATAACATTATGTGCGATTTTTTTAAAATACCACCGTGATGAGATCATCGACTCGATAATAAAATCAAATAATCCGGAAGATAAAAAGAACTGTCAGATAATATGGAGTCTATTGTATATTTATATATATGTGTAACATATATGTATATGTAAATAATATGCAAGGATCAAAAAATTAAAAGAATATTAATTGCATATTAAATATAAATAATTTTGTATATAAATATTTTTATCGTAAATAAAAAATGTATAAGAGAGGAAATCCAATAATAAACGGAATTGAGTGCGGTGCGCAAGTCGATCGGTTATAATAGCTGTTATTGCGCTGTTGAAGGATATAAATCAAAATTATTTTTAAAAAGTCTGCCAAATAGCGTATAGTTATCTAGTTACAATTTGAATGAGTTCTTTTCTAAGTTTTTTTATGTTTGTAAGCAATTTCAGTAATTTCTATAGTAACTAATAAGAAAAGAAGTGAGTCGGTGTAAAATTTTGTTATTTTTTGAGGAAATTTAAATTATTAAAACAATTATTTTTTCAGAAATTTTTATGAAATACGACAGCATGAAATATTACAGCAATATTACAGCAGTATTACGCTAAAAGATTGCAATATTTCCAATAAAATATTAAATGTTGCTGCAATATTTTGGGTTATAGAAGCAATTTTGTTGAACACAACTATACCGAAAGGAATCCAAAATTTTTCAATAAAACCGAAAAAATAAACAAAATAGTTTTAAAAAATGTCTGATTAAATTTTAATTAGCTTTCTCTAAAAATTTTTTCAAGCATTAAAATATGCATAATTTGAACAACAAAGAAAAATACAACTTCACGACACTCTCTGACATTGTTTTTTATCAGTCATTATGAAAATTACCAAACTTTTTCACAAACTCATATAAAAAAATTTAACTGTAAAGAAATCAATTATCAAGATCAATCAATCTTGATCAATTAATCTAGATCCACGCCACGTGGCAAACTTTTCCAAAATAGATTTAATTTGCAATTCCAAACAGTACTTAAGCTATTATATTATATATCCAATTCGCACACTGATACAAATTCTGATTTTTTTTATTAGTTTTATCTAATGCATTTACATCTGCTTTAATCTAATAAGTGATTAAATAGAATTTTAAAAGAAATTTCATTAACAGTTATGATATTAAAATATATTTCTTATCGAAACAGAAAATTGTTATTTCAAAATTATATTAAAGATTTAAAATTAGTATTGTTATCTAATAAATATCTTCTACAGATGTGTATATAAACAAGATAGATTCTTTAGTATAAAGTGATATAAAATGATATTTTCTAGAGCTATTAATCATGTGGAAGACATATTCAATATAATATTGCTGATACTATTTCTGTATTTTGGTGCACTCTTTGCTTTCTATGGATTTTGGATAATAAACGTAATTATTTTACAAGAATTTTTGTTATACAATTTACTGCTTCATAAATAATTTTCATACACATAAAAATAACGTCATGTCTATGTTCCAATTGCAATCGCATCTTACATTTACACACTTTTTTACATGTTTCTTATTAACAAGAATTGTAAAATTACAATTCTAAAATTGTCTTATTGATTATATATTTCAGAAAACTTTAGAATATTATATATAGAATATTATATATTGAAATAATCATAATAATACACACGAGAGAATTCCGTATTTAATATTTATAATAATAGATACATTTATATAAGCTATTAATATATTTAATAATTCTTGCAAGAAAATCATCTCACAAAGTATCAATTTCTAATTTTAATGAAAAATTTATATAGGCTACGTAAATAAATAAAGTCGATAAATATCGGTTGAGAAAGAAAACAGTTTTAGACTGGATTGTCCCATCTTTCGATTAATTTCAGTTGGCTGTGTTATTCTTTTACTTTCTTATGTTCTTACTCATTTAATTTTTTGTTTCTGCAGCAGGTAAATTATCACATAGTTTATCCGAAACAATCGACCATTAGGAATCGATCTTATACATGTAAATCATTTTTTTATTATATTTGAAAAATGTTGAACGTATAAAAAAATATTTTATAAATTGTTTTATAATAAAGTTATCTCTATTTATTCACGTTAATAATATTTAAAAAAATAGATATTATTAATATTTATACTTCCGAAATTATTTTTTATAATTCCCTTGCTGATGTGGACAAACAGAGACAATTTTATTACAAAACTTTTATATAAAGTATTTTATAATATATTAAATAATTTTTGAAACATAATAAAACACCTAAAAATACTTAAAAGAGGCGTTTTTATTCTTTAAAATCGTTTCTTTCATAACAATTCATATTTTTAACATGTATTTATTTACGTAATACCTAATAATCTACACATTAATGTTTTATTAAAATCAAAATTTAGCATTTCGCAATGATCTCTTGTTGGTAATATTAACATGTTATCTAATATATTGTTACAACCCACTTGTGGTAGTATAAATACTTTGAAACATTCTTTGATTGCTAAATAAATAAAAGTTTTTGAAATATTTGTAATGTTAATTGGATCGCACTTGTACCTTATATATACATATATTTTTTTAAGAACATATTTAATCATAACATAACACATGTATCATATGTAATCAATCTTTAATAATAACTAGGATTATCAATCGTATAATATTCTTTTCAAAGTCAAAAAACAGCGTACTCTTACGTTTCACTCATTAAACTCTTTTTTGAGAAATTTAAAAAATTATTATTTAATATTTAAATTTATTACTTTACAAAAAAGTTTTGCTTCGCTTATATTAAGGTTATGTTCATTCTAAAAATGTCATTTATATATATCAATAAATATCAACATTTAAAAAAGAAAACCTAAATTCTTCATCTTTTTTCCTTTTTTTTCTTTTTTTGGAAAATATACTCTTATTGTCAATCAATGTATTCTTTTCGACCGTGCGTTGGTAACCCTAATGCATAATATATGCTATAATACCAAGAATGACATATTATTACAACTTTTAACATATTTTAATTAACTCACTAGATGCTCGAAAGTAAACAGCACTTAACGGTCTTAAACTTGATATATATTTTATGCATCGTTATCAATACATTCGGTCACATGTGCATGTACTGCGCTGTTGGCGAAATATTAACAGCTCAGGTATAATATGAAATATCAATTCTTACTTCCTATCAATTATTATATTTTTCACGCACAATTACAGATTAATTATAATAAATGCATTCTAAAATCATAAATAATAATAATATTATATTCAAAAAGTAAAATTGTTATCGGAATGTCAATAAATTTATAACAAATTTCATCAGAATTAGAAATTAGCAGATTGACTCCAACTGATATCGCATTCTTCTCCATTCTTCTCCAGTACTGTCGATAGTACTTTTTAAAAATTGTATTTCAATACAGTGACAGAAATCAAACACAATGCTTATTAACATTTTACGCCAGCAAATTGACAACAGAAACCGAGGAAGTATATGCGCATACAATCTGAAGCAAGAGCTGTTAAGAGTATTTGACAGTAAATTGATAACAGAAACCGAACAGTATATGCGCATACAATCTGAAGCAAGCTAATAGCAGAAATGGATCAGATTTCGCTATTTTTTGAGTATTAAAATTGTAACGCTATTATTACTGAAAAATTTGTCAAAATGACGTTTCTATTACCTACATTTTTTTTCTATTTTGAAGAAATAATTTTAAATAATTTCATTAATGAATAAAATATATTTTACATATGTATAAAATGTATATGTGTAAATGTATATGTATAAACTTAAATATACATACACTGTCTACAAAATAATGATACACTTAGGAGCTGAGGCGACTTAAATTAAATCAAATTTGACACTACCCAGACAGCACATGACCTCTATTGGACAATAATAATGCGTGCTATATGGTAGTGTTAAATTTAATTTAATTTAAATCGCCACTGTTCTTAAATATATCATTATTTTATATGAAAACGATAAATTTGACACTACCTTCGATCAATTTAATTGATTACCTAAAATGTATGTGTAAATAGCTATATTATAGGACATCCAAATAACATTTTAGAACATTTTTTAGATGTTCAACATACAGCGATAAAAACGGGATATTTCTAGACATTTTTCAAACGTCCAAAAATGTCGAATTAATTTAGGTAACAAGAATGTCAAATCACTGTCATCAGAATGGAAGCAGAAAGCGAAATCAGTTGAAGTTAATCTACTAACATTCTCCGATCAAATATTCTGTTATTCTACCGACATTCTACTATATACATTTTGTTTACAAAACAGTCTCTACTTGAAATTTGTCTTTTCGGCATCAATAATCATATAGTAGACTGTTAAAAGAGTGACCGAAAAAATCGCTCGTTTTTTGAGCCCCTGATTTCAGAACTGAACTGTGCCAAATTCTATTTTATATTGAGACATTAATCACAGAAAAGTTTGAAGTTGAAGTGACGATTATTATCAGAGCTGGGAGGGGTGAAATCAAAGTCCAAGTTATCAAATTATCATATATCTGATATTTTAAGAAAGTTGATCCGGAAGGTACACCAATTGCCCCCTATTATATACTAATTGAGTAATTTAAAACAATATAATCTCATTAGTAACGCAGTAAAAAATTACTAGAAACTGGTCGATATAAATGGTGTGAGCAATTGAACAGCGTGCAAGTGCGCTGCTCCCGATGAAGGCAAAATCACAATTAATTTAGCCGATGAAGACAAGATTAACTGAACATCATATTTATTCCGATGATTTTGTAAATCAATTTGTTTTAAATGCAAAAAAAATAAATTTTCGTATAGACGCACTACGTAATTCCCCTTACCCCTCCAGCTATAACGACAATTGTCACCTCAACCTGGAACTTCTTTGTAATCATTATTGCAGGGTATCATTTGGCACACAGTTCAATCCAAAAATTGAGGGCTCGAAGAACAGGCGAAAAACCCACTTGTTTTTGATCACTCTTTGTTTCTGCACACTCGACTACCTGAGGTAATATATCTTTAAATGTAATTCATTTAATATATATCAAATGAAACTTATATTAATAAGTATATATTATGTATGTATGACAATTATATTCATAAAAGTTTTAAGCTGCAATTGTATTTAATATCCAAAGTTTATTAGTTAATATAAAAAAATCACATTTTAAAATTGCATATAAATTTTAATATATGTACATTATATATTATGTTGCATGCTATTTTAATAATTCATATATGTATTTTTTATGATTTTAAGTATGATAGAATCCACTATGCTGTATATTCCAATGAATGGTATACCATGAATGGAAGAAATATTCGAGACCTAGTTCTTCTAATGTTACGAACCAGTAAACCTCTTCATCTAAACTTTGGTAAACTGTTTCCTTTAACGATGGCTACATTTTGCAGTGTAAGTTAGCTAGATTTTAAAACATGATTATAGAGTACAACAAGACAGTCTTTTTATATGAAAAAAAGTCAATGTAAACACAAAAATTTAAAACATTCAAGTAAAAACATCACAAAATACATAAAAAAATAAAGCATTCCGAGTCAGTTATTCAGCTGCTAAGAGATTTTTTGTAACATTAATGATTTTCCGCTGATTCGGATATTTTAAATTCAGAACTGATTATAAAAATATAATTTTTGCATAAATTGTTGTTTCTTTCAATTATTACAGATTATTTTTATAATTATTGCTTAATTTA
The DNA here is from genome assembly GCF_024713525.1 of Acromyrmex echinatior. Taxonomy (NCBI): domain Eukaryota; kingdom Metazoa; phylum Arthropoda; class Insecta; order Hymenoptera; family Formicidae; genus Acromyrmex; species Acromyrmex echinatior. Next base: position 8,825,812 of record NC_141853.1, on the reverse strand, counting down.
TATTGCATATAATATATTGATTGTAATTTAAATTTGATTATATACTATATTTTCTAAAATATTCATAATATATCTAATATTTAATCATATGTATATATTATTATATGTATATCTATATTTTCATATCGCTTTTCCTTAAAAATGCTTTTTATTAATTTATTGTTGTATTTTTTGTAGCTGTTAAAAACGTCAGCAGGATACATATCTGTATTACTTACAACAAGGAGTCAATCAAAGTTTTAAAATATAAATAATGCCCAAATTAGTATTAAAAACAAATTCAATAATGATTTAACCAAAAAATATTAACTAATTTAAAGAGTATGTCATGTAAGACACATGAAAAATTTACGTAGAATGATTATATACATTATGAATAAACTCAATACTTAAATTTTTTGCTGCTGACTGATTATACTACTTATTGATAGAAACTATCAAATAATATAAAAAAGACAAAAAATTAGCTTGAATAAACAAAAAAAGAAAGAAAAATAAGTATAAGGCATTTCGAGAAAACCATCGCATGCAATATTATATTAAAGATAATAGATTATGTATTAAGTAATTAAAAAATATAAAATTCAATGTTACTAAAGATTATATATTTTTATTTTATATACGTATAATATATCTTTTATAACATATCACTTATTTAATTTGATATCTAAAATAAAAAATGTGAGCATATTTTGAGATAAATATGAAATATACCCGCATTTCTAATACAAATTTTACGTTCATTTCTTTTAATTAAATTTTAATATTTTAGATGTATAGAATAATGAGATAAATTAATTGATGTAAAGAGAATATATATTATATATCATATACGTATATCAAAATATACGTAATTGCATTTTGCAAACTATACAATTTTTTTTTAAAGCAATAATTTTGTAGTAAAGTATTTTCTTTATATTAAGTGATTTAATACTGTTCTATAGATTAAGCATTACGGAAAAGCATTATGATAAAATTACTAAATAATGAATAATTCACGAAATATTTTATATTTCATATCAAAATATATGCCTGAATAAAGTATAAAATGTCTCATATATTATACTTTTTATAACTTTATCTTAATACTTTTATATCCAGAATAATTAGAGAAATCTTATTATGTAAAATAAGTTCTATAATTTCAATTCAAAAACAGACATAAGCTTCTTCTAAAACAATTCTGCTTATCGGGTTTAGATTTCGATATCTGGTAATTTATTATATGTTTTTAATCCAGTACACATAAACATAATTGGGGAAAGATTTTTTTTAAAGATTTTTAAAGAATATTTACATAAAGTAAATTTAAATATTCCATACACATTCAAACAAATTTCATATTTTATCGATAAACCCAAATTAATTAAAACAAGTAAATATTTCTCTACTAAATACAATAATTGAGAAAAAATTAATCAATTCTCTTTATTTGTTCATTAAATAGATTATAAAAATGAGAAAATAATAACTATCAATTATATTCTATTACAATCTAGGAAATATCCCAATATCATATTTATTTAATATTGTAATTACAGATAGAGCAAACAATTGTACACTTTAATTGTAATAAAAAAATAATATTAATTCAAATTACTACACACAAAAACAAAAAAATATAATTAAAATCACATAAAATATTTGAAATCAATTACAAATTCGTGAGAACTTAACACGAGGATAAAAACAAATTCCAAACAGATATTTAACAATCCCTCGTTGTTATGCCAGTTTTTTTATTATGCTGGCTTTGAATGTTACACAAAGCACTGACAAAACTTCTACAATACGAAGGATTTAAAATTTTTTAAGTTCATACTTTGTGTAATAATCATTTATTATTTTTAAAAACTGTTATTATGCACACATGCATGGATTATCGATTAAGTAAAAATTAATATCGTTCTGTTATATAAGGAGAAAGTAGATGCCAATGGATAATGAAGAAATAAGAAGCAATAAAATAAAGCTGGTCTCTATAATGATGGAATTCTATGATACAAGTATATGTACAGGAGATTCGTTATGAAAAACATCTACATTCAGAAAATGAATATATGGAAGAGTAAAATAAACCTATATCGTAAAATACGAAATAAAAATATCTATTTACTGTACTTAATTTTTACAATAAAAGTAATATTATAATTGGTCGTTATAAGATAACTATAGTTCAGACTATAGACGCCTCAAAATCGATTACGACTGCGTAAAAACAACTGCTACATCTACATAACCTGCCGCATGACCAAGTACTTATCAACCAGTCATTACTTCAGTTATTATTCATGACTGCTTTGAACGTTGTTGTACTAGTAATTATCCGTAGTTGCACAATAAGAAGGAACATGTAGAATTTTTTAAACCTTCTGTTACTTAACATCTTGCGTTTTTAAGGATTTTTATTATGTATATGATATACTCGTATATCATCCCGTATATTGTATAGACGTCCTTATAAAAGAAACAGAGTTGTCAGTTCATTTCCTACGTTCAACATGAAAGCACCAAACTATCTTGCGTATCGCAGTCATAGTAAATATGATTATGGATCATTATCAAAAAAAGGTCAGATAAAATATATTTCATCCAAAGTGGAACATATAATCTATCAAACCCTTTTTGAGATAGATTTCGAATGGGCAGTGAAGTTAAATCGATTTAGTCTAGAATTAATCGGACTTTGGCCGAGGTTCGAACAAACTACATGGGAAAAGTGTTTGTGCAATTTACGTGTACTTCTCACTTTCTTATTTATAATATTTGTTCTTATGATTCCTGCTCTATATTCTCTGATAAGAATCCATTTTGACATTTTACTTGTGACAGATAATTTGATGAGTACTTTACCAATAATTACTTGCGTCTTAAGACTTGTAATTTTTTGGTGGAAGAGAGAAGATAAATAAAGTAGCGATTTGATCGTTACGCGATATAAAATATTTACAATATACATTTTATATATCAGCAGAATTAATCTCATTTCTTTGTACAATTCTAAAATGGAATTAAAAATTTATTTATATTGAATTTTAGAGAAATTAAAAATAAAAAATTTAAGTTCATGTACCAATTATTGATTTATGTACAACAGTTATATATTATTTATATATTATATTTGTTACGTATATGTAGAATTACTGTTACAATTGCGGACTAATTACATATATAACTAAAAAAATTTTTTTTAATTAAATAGAAATAAAATTGTTGTTTTTAAAAATTGTTGATCTTTGAATTCGAATTAGAAAAATTAAATTTGTTCACTATTACATTTAATTTTTTAAGAAAAATAGCGGAAAATCTATAACAATTAAAAAAAACATTTAAAAAAGGCAAAAATGTAACTTTTCAAAAATATGCCACTATTTTCTTGATTACCTAGAAAAAAGTGAACAATATAGCAAAACAGTTTGAAGCTCCTATGTACCTTACAATTGTATTGAATCATGACGTTATAAGCGAGAAATGTGTTGTACTTGTTGATTTTTCTTGCACGCTATTTATAAGTAAAGAAAACAATTTGAATAAAACAGAATAATGAAATCATTGTAAAAAAGGAAGATGCTCATTATCTCCCTTGATTAATAAATAGTAAATAATCGCAAAAGATATGTGTGTTTGTCTGTTCTTACTCAATGAGCATGCGTAACTTATTTTCACATGAATATTTTTCGATCATTACTGCCTATCAGAGGGATCAGAAAGAATAATCTCGACTCATTTTTACAAGCTTTGTAGCGATTTCATTATTCTGTTTTATCCAAATTATCATTGTATACAAATAGCATGCAAGAAAAATCAACGTGTCATTTCTCGCTTAAGAAGTCCTGATTCAATATAGCTGAGGAGAGCCTTAAAACGATGCTGGAGACAACCAAACTACATTATAGTTGTATAAAAATTGACTGAACGGAATCGAAAATCTTTTTTCGGAAGTAGACGTAAAATTAGGAGGTGATGTACTAGACCTTTATACCAAAATTGAAAAAAAGTTTAAACCTCGCTCATTTTTCAGTTCATAGAGCTGATGCTTCCTTAATACGTACAAAAGTTTTATAATTCGTGGACAAAACGACATTATATCATCCATCGGATTACGTTCACAAACGGTACTGAATTTATAAAATTAAGATTAAGAGGTTATTCTAGTTTTTAAGGCTAAAAATTATATAATTATATGATTATTCAGGAATTTTTTTAAAAGAAATGAATTAATATATTATTATGAAACTTTTTGAAACTTTATTTGTACAAAATAGATATTTAAAAATTATTTTTTCATGTCCATATGTATTACAAAAAAAATACACGGTGATACGCAAGACATATGAAAAAATTTCTTTTTGACGCGTTGACATCATTCCATTAGTTCTAGTAACCTGAATTCCTTAATTCTAGAAACCAAAAAATCAAGGAAATTATTAAATTATATACTATTACTGGAACTGCAATATAATAAATAAATTAAAAATTGTTGAAACAGTAATGTTTTGAAAAATGGGGGGGTATTGATTTTCACCTATAAATTTGTTTCTTTTTTTTTATATAATAAAATGGAATAATCGTAAATTAAATTCCATTCTTTCTTCTTGGAAAAAAAAAGGATAAAAGATGAACTGATGTAAAATTTCAACCAAAAAGAACAGGCCTAATGCTAAATAAAGACATATAAATATCTTTGAATGAGACAAAACAATAATGAAAAAAATGAATTAAAGATTACACTGTTATCGATATTTTTAATTCAGAATTAAAAAAGTCTACACTATAGACATCAAATTCGACCACTCCAGCATCGTCTTAAAAATTTTAATTCAGACTCGATATCTATAAGAAACATCCTTATTCTGATTTCAGTTAATTTTCAAAAAAATTTGTTGTGATCCTAGAGGTTATTAATGTATTTCTGCAATTTTCTAATATTTAATTGAAACTAAATTTAATCATAAGCAAATTTTTATTAATTATATTAAAATTTATTAAATTTAATTATATTAAAATTATATTAAAATTTTTTTCTATTTATAATAAATTTTTTAATATATATTAGTAATTAACATCTAATTTATTATATTGTTATTGATATCTTTACTTTTATATTCTTGAAGCTGTCGCACCGATAATACATTTAATTGTCAACGATTGGACAAAGACAACAACATTTCAAGAAAAAGCAATAATGGTAGCAAAAGCGCAAATTGCACGCATTATTATCACATTTGGATATGGCATGATGGCAGCGGCCATTACTGTTATGGCTGTTTTGCCCATATTTGGTTACTCAGTGAGACACTTATCCAATATTACTGCAGATTTGGAGAGACCACTCCCAATTCAAACATATTACATCTACGATACAACAAGAAGTCCACAATATGAAATGACATATGCTGTTCAAAGTATTGCTTCATTACTCTGTATCATGTGTTATACAGGCATAGACAGTTTTCTTAGTCTTTCAGTATTTCATATCTCTGGTCAATTGGACATTTTGAGAAATCGTCTCTTGCATTTACATGCTGTCGCCAATTTTAACAATGTTTTAAAGAATTGTATAATGGAACACATAAGGCTGTTAAGGTATATTTTGTCCTAAATACATATTCCTATATATATATATATATATATATATATATATATATATATAAAATAGACTCCGCGGATTATTTAACAATGTTTTTTCATCTCTCGGATTATGCAATCACGTTATCAAGGTCTCATGATGATAACATTACGCGCAATTTTTTTTAACACTACCTGTCAGAACATTGACTCGATAATAAGGTCAGATAATCCGAAAGATGAAAGAAACTGTCAGATAATTCGGATTCGACTGCATAGAATAATTCCGGCAAATATGCCGCGCTAGGATTTACGCCGCAGAAGTCAGAAAAAATAGGAGTGAGGGTAATTTTCCCGCAACTACTTTCTGTTACATGCCTTTATGTTATATTATAGTGTTACGATTATATTTTTTTACTATTAATATTAATGAAATTATTATAAGTTGAATCGATTTGTCACTGTGTTAAGTAGCACCATCATAAATTATAATCTACATAAAATGATTACTGTAGGACGTGCAAAAGACTTAGTGGTTATTTCGTGATACTTGAGGAATAGTAAAACATGTTGTATAACAAAATATAAAATATCTTCTTATAGATATATATGTAAACATGATAGACATCTTCTTTAGTATAAAGTGTTATTTAAAATGACATTTTATAGAGCTATTAATCATGTGGAAGATATATTCAGTATAATATTGCTGATAATATTTCTATTTTTTGGTATACTCTTCGCTTTCTATAGATTTTGGACAATAAACGTAATTAATTTTACAAGAATTTTTGTTATACAATTTACTGTTTTATAAATAGTTTTCATATACATATAGTTTTCATATAAAAATAATGTCATATTTATGTTCCAACTGTAATCGCAACTTACATTTACACACCTTTTACATTATTTTATTAGCAATTTAAAAATTGTAAAATGACAATTCTAAAATTTTCTTTTATTATATATTTAGAAAAGTTTAGAATTGAAACAACCATGATCCAAATGAGAGAATTTCATATTTAATATTCACATAATAGATACAATTATATGAGCTATACTGATATATGTATAGCTTATAATAGTTCTTACAAGAAAATCGCTTTAGAAAATATCAACTTTTGATTTTAATGAAATATTTATCCATAGGTTAGGTAAATAAATAAAGTCAATTAATATCAGATGAAACAAAAGAAGTTTCAAGAGAATCCTAAAGTGAAGCTCAAACTCCGATAAAGTTACCAGAGGTCGCGTTTTTCCAACGCGTATCTTTATATACTACCACCAATATCTCACAACTTATGATACACACAATCGCACGTTTGTATCAATTTTCATATAACAAAGTGGCGAGAAAATGTAAGCCTAATTCTGAGAACTCGATGTTATTTTTTCGTGCAAATTACGTGTTTGTGGATTATTATTTTGAAGTACAGATTGCAAAACTTTCATATCAAGCAAATATTTCGACTTCACGGCTTGAGATGCTATGTTACACTAAGAAATGATAAAAATATATCAATTTCTGGTCGTTTTCGGCATAAACTCCATCTTACAGACACGTATTAACGCATATACTTTAATCCCGGAAAAAAATTTCCGAATCTGTAAAAGAGAAAAAAGTATTTGTTAATAAAAATTATATAATTTAGTCGATAATACAGATAATTTTAGGATCCCCTTAAAGCCATGGCACATAAAAGTAATCGATCAATTACAATAAAGACCGTAAGATCATAACGTAAGATCGTAACGTAACTACAATAGGTTTTTAAGCCTTAATGCATAAGAAATGGATAAATCATCAATTATTCTACTCGCATTCGATTGTAATTAGTCGATTGTTTCTCACGGGTTAAGGTTTAAAACACTTATTGTAATCCGGACTAAACAATAGCAAATCCAACACGTTGATTTCCTTACTTACGTCTAAATCTTAAGTTTTTGTATGTAAGACCAAAGCCTTTAAAGTGAGTTATTCCATCTTTTGGTAAACTTCAACTGACTCTATCTTACTCTATTACTTATGTTCTTACTTTTTTACTCTATTTATCCAGCAGGTAAATTATCATCACATAATTTATCCGAACATAGAACAATAAACAACCGAAACTCTTAAAACAATAAAAATTCTTATATACGTAAATCATTTTTTTATTATATTCGAAAAATATTGAAGATGTATGAAAATATTTTATTACGATCTTTCATGATAAAATTATCTATTCGTTCACATTAATAATATTTGTTTAAATAAATATTTTCAAAATATTTTCAAAATTATTTTTTGTGATTAATATGGATAAACAAAAGTAATTTCATTATAAAATATTTTTGTATAAAGTATTTTATAATATATTAAATAATTTTTTAGATATAATAAAAGAAATAAAGCCACTTTACTTAAAAAGGTCGTTTATTTCTTAAAATTGTTTTTTACAACAACTCGTATTTTTCAAGTTTATTTATTTACGTAATCTATAAATTAATGTTTTATTAAAATCAAAATTTAACATTTTGCAAAGATCTCTTATTGTTAGTAATATTAACATATTATTATGTTGTATGACTACGACTCACCTGTGATGGTATAAATATTTTGAAGCATCCTTTGATTGATTAATTAATAAAATTCTTCTGAAACATTTTAATTAATCACATCACACTTATGTCTTATACTTGTATATTTTTAATAATAATTTATTTAATTGTAATATATGTTAATATATCATGATATATGTATGTAATGTACCTTTATTAATAACATAAAATATGAAATAATATTAAAAATAACATATTATTACATCTTTTATAACATATATTTTAACTAATTGACTAGATGCTCAAAAGTAGACAGCTCTTAACATTCTCAAATCTGATATATTTTATCGTCGTTCTGGACATATTCGGTCATATGTGCATGTACTGTGCTGTTGGTGAAATATTAACAACTCAGGTATAAAAATTCTTGAAAAATTGAAAAAAAAATTCTTTATTTCCTACCAATTATTTTTCCATGCACAATTGCATATTATAATAGATATATTATAAAATGAGAAATATAGTATAGTAGTATTATACACAGAAAGCAAAATGTTAGCAGAATGATGACAAATTGGTAGCAAATTTGATCAGAATTAAAGATGAACAAATTGACGTTAACTAATATCGCATTCTGCTCCAATTCTGTCGACCGGTACTTTTTGAAAATTCAATTTCAACAGATTGCGACAGAAATTAAACAGAACGCTTAACATTTTATGCTAGCAGATTGGCAACAGAAACCAAGCAAGATTTGCTGAGATAATTTGACGGTAACAGAAACTGGTAGCAGAAACCGAGCAGTATCTGCACAACACTCTCTGATGCAAACTAATAACAGAAATAGAGCAGATCCTGCTATTTTATAGATATTAAAATGATAACTACAGAATTATTAATACGGAAAAAATTCTGAAAAAATGACATTTCTATTACTTAAATTTTTTCTATTTTGAAGAAATAATTTGAAAAACCTCATTAATAAATTAAATATATTTTACATATCAAAGCTTAAATATATAAATAAATACATGCTTTGTTAAGTCTATAGTGAAAAATTTAATTTAAGTCACCACTGCTCCTACTAAGTATATTGTAATTTTATTAAAATGATAATTAAATTTAATACTATATTCTGTTAATTTGATAGTATATAGTATGTTCCTTAGACATATCTAAAATGTCTGTATAAATAGCTATTTATTATAGGACATTCAAATAATATTATGGGACGTATTTTAGATTCAAAATACAGCGATAAAAACGAGATATTTCTAGATGTTTTTCGAACATCTATAAAGACTTCGAATCAATTTGGTCAACAAGAATGTCAACTCACGTGCTGTCGTCAGAACAAAATCAGAAAGCAAAATCAGGAGGAATTTGAAGTTAATACAAAATTAGTCCGACCAAATCTATTGTCACTCTGCCGACATTTTCCTAACATTTTATTTACAAAAAGTTACAAAAGTTTCTGCTTGAAATTTGTCTTTCTCATTAGAAATCATATAGTAGATTCTGCTCAAAATTTGTTTCTATAGGCTTGGCAATCGAAGATAATCTATCTTTAAACGTACATTTAATATATATTATCTTATTTAATATATAAATGAAACTTACATTGACAAGTATATATTATGTATGTGTGATAATAATACATACAAAAAAGTCTTAATCTGCAATTGTACATTTAATAGTCAAAGTTTAATTAGTTAATATACAAAAATTCACAAATGCATAAATTTTTATATATGTACATTATTATTTACAGCACGCTATTTTAATAATTTATATATGTATGTATTTTTTATAATTTTAAGTGTGCCAAAATCCATTATGCCATATATTTCAATGAATGGTATATTTTGAGTGCAAGAAATACTCGGGACTTAGTTCTTTTAATGCTAAGAACCAGTAAGCCTCTTTACCTTAACTTTGGTAAATTGTTTCCTTTAACGATGGCTACATTTTGCAATGTAAGTTATCTTGAATTTCAAATATAATTTTAGAGTAGAAGATTCTCTTTACATGAGTAGAAAGTAATGTCAATGTAAACACAATAATACTTTGGAGCGTTTACGTAAAAACATCATAAAATATAAAATATAACATATATAAAAAAATTAAGAATTTCGTGCTATTCAATTGCTAAAGAGATTTTTTGTAAAAAATCTCTGATCATTGATTTTCCACTGACTCTGATGTTTTAAATTCATAAAAAATTATAAAGATATCTGGAGACACCGAGGGAGACACGATAGTGTCTCGACGCTAAGATATGGCTCGAGACACTGCTGTGCTCCTTTATGCGAGCTGTCGAGTTGCGCCAGATTGAGATAATTTTATTTCTATTAATATATTACAGGTTATTTTTGTAATTAGCGTAGCTTAATTTGTACGCATATAACGTATTGCTTGAAGTTTAAGCTTATTTATATATTATATTTTTTATAAACTATTTAATATATCTAATATTTAATAATATATATTATAATATATATATTTATAATATATATATAATATAATATATATATATTTTTATTTGTTTTTCCTTAAAAATGTCTTTTATTTACTTATTATTGTATTTTTTTTTTAGCTATTAAAAACGTCAGCTGGCTACATATCTGTATTACTTACAACAGGGAGTCAATCAAAGTTTTAAAATATAAATAACGGCCAAATTAATATTAAAAATATAAAACCAATAATGAATTAACCGGAAAGTATTAACTAATTTAAAGTATGTTATGTAAGATACTTGAAAAGTTTACATAGAATGATTATATGCATTGTGAATAAACTCAATATCTAAATTTTATGCGATTAATGTGATATACTGACTGTTTGTTCTACTTGATAAAAATCATCAAATAAAAAAATAAAAAAATTAGCTTGAATAATGATGAAAAAAGAAAGGAAAATAAGATATTTCAAGAAAACTGTCGCAGTATTAGAGTAAAGATAATAAGCAATGTATTAAATAAATTAAAAAATATAAAATCGAATGTTATTAAAGAGATTATATATTTTTATTTTATATACGGTTATAACATACCTTATATTTAATCTGATATTACTAAAATAAATAGCACTAGCATATTTTGACATAAACATATAATATCTCCAAAATCTAATAAAAATTTTACCATTTAATTCTTGTTAATTAAATCTTAATATTTTATAGAATATCAAGATAAATTAATTGATGTAAAATTAAAAAAATATACGTAGTTGCATATTGCAAATTGCACAATTTCTTCTTAAAGCAACAATGTATTTCCTTTATGTCAATTGATAATTTATTTCACTGTTCTATAAAGGAAAAAAGGCAAGAATTACTAAAAAATAATCAGTTCACGAAATATTTTATATTTCATACTAAAATGTGTTTAAATGAACTATAATATCCCGCAAATTATTGATTTTTTTATAACTTTATCTTAATATTCTTATATCAGAATAATTAAAAGAATCATATTATGTAAAATAAGTTCTGCAATTTCACTTTAAAAATAGATATAAACTTTCATATTAGGTGTTGGAATTAATTCGTAGCGTTTTACAAGAGATGGCACAAGCAGTACATTATTTCGTTGTTACCTATAGTTCTGTATACATTGTAAACATCTATCATAGGACGTCATTTGCCGTACATAACCTTTCTTGAAATCATAAATAACAATACTGTATAATTCATTGAATATGTCAAAATTTGTGCCAGATAAAGTGTTTTTGCGGGGAGTTTTGCTTCATTACTTTATGAACAAAAGTGCAGCTGAAGCTCATCGTATTTTAGTGGATGTGTATAGTGAACATGCTCTGGCTGAGCAAACGTGTAGGAAGTGGTTTGCACGTTTTAAAGCTGGTGATTTCGACTTGGATGACAAGGAGCGACCTGGTCAGCCGAAAAAATTTGAAGATAACGATTTGCAGGCACTGCTCAATGAAAACTCATGTCAAACACTTAAAGAATTATCTACGTCATTGGAAGTTGACTTCTCAACAATAGGAAAACGTCTTAAAAGTTTGGGCATGATCCGGAAGGAAGGACATTGGGTCCCATATGAATTGAAACCAAGGGATATTGAGAGACGTTTTCTCACGTGCGAACTGCTGCTTCAACGGCAGAAAAGAAAAGGTTTTTTGCATCGGATTGTTACCGGTGACGAAAAGTGGATCCATTATGACAATCCAAAGCGCAGAAAGTCATGGGTTAAGCCCGGCGAACCATCAACATCAGTGGCAAAGCCCAATATCCATGGCTCAAAGCTCCTGCTCTGTATTTGGTGGGATCAGAAGGGTGTCATATACTACGAACTGCTAAAACCGCATGAAACCGTTACTGGAGATCTCTACCGACGGCAACTGATGCGCTTGAGCCGTGCATTGAAGCAAAAACGGTCGGAATACTTCGAAAGACACGATAAAGTCATCTTGCTGCACGACAATGCTCGCCCACATGTTGCAAAACCGGTAAAAACATACCTGGAAACACTTAAATGGGAAGTGCTACCGCACCCGCCGTATTCTCCTGATATTGCACCTAGCGACTACCACTTGTTTCGATCATTAGCTCATAGCTTGTGCGAGCAGAAGTTCACATCTTACGAAGATTGTACAAAATGGTTCGATTCCTGGATTTCATCTAAAGATGAACAGTTCTTCCGACGCGGTATTCATTCACTGCCCGAAAGATGGTCAAAAGTAGTAGAAAATGATGGGAAGTACTTTCATTAATGTATTTTTTAATGCTCATGTGAAATAAATAACATTCTTTCATTAAAAAACGCTACGAATTAATTTCAACACCTAATATATAAGAATATTTTTTCAAAAATTAATTTAATTTATTTTCCTTTAAATCATACAACTTTTATCTAAAACAATTTTGCCTACCAGGTTTAGATTTAGACATATTCTAGATTTATTTTATGTTTATTTTATAATTTATTTCATGTTTCCTACCCTATATATTTAAACATAACTTTGAAAAAAGGTTTTATTAAATGAGCATTTGCATAAAGTAAATTCGGATATTCTATACATTAAAAAAAATTTCATGTTTTATTGATAAAGCAAAATTTAACACAAGTCCGTATTCCTCTACTATAGATACAATAATTGAGGAAAAATTAATCAATTATCATTATTTGTATATTAAATAGGTCATAAAGATAAGAAAATTATAACTATCAATTATATTCTCTACAATTTAGGAAATATCACAATATTAATTTCAGTGCAATTATAGATAGACTAAATAAACACTTGAATTGCAATAAAAAGGCAATATTACATACAAATTACTGCTCACTACACCAAAATACAACACAAAAAAAAAATTCAGATCACACGCAATGCTCGAAATCGATTACAAGTTCGTGAGAACTTAACAGAAGGGTGAAAACCGGCTGCAAACAGGCATTTAACAACCCTTCGTTGTTACATCAGTTTTTATCTGCTTCGAATGTTGCACACACGAGACACTGACAAAAAAAACTTTCTACAGGAAAAGTTTAAAATTTTTTGAGCTCATCCTCTTTATGCAATAATCATCTATCACTTTAAAAAACTTTTATTAGGTACACATGAATGGATTATCGGTTAAATGAAACTTCATATCGTTCTAAGAAGAAAATAAATGTCAATGGATAATGAAGAAACTGCAAGAAGTAATGAAATAATAATTCTATGATGGTAAAATTCTATGATACCAGTAAATATGAGGATCTCTGTTGTGAAAAATGTCTACATTCGGTGAGTATGAAAGAGTAAAATAGGCTTAATATCGTAAAATATGAAATGAAAATATCTACTGTACTTAATTTCTACAATAAAAGTAATATTATTCAAAATTGGTCGTTATAAATGACTATAGTCCAAACTATAGATACTTCAAAATCGATACGGCAACGTAAGAACATGACTGCTTCATCTACATAACCAGCCGCATGACCAACTACTTATCAACCAGTCATTAATTCAGTTATTATTCATGAATGCTTCGAACATTATTGTACTAGTAATTGTTCACAGTTGTAAAACAAGAAATTGATCACAGGTAGAATTTTTTAAACCTTCTGTCACTAAACGTCTCACATTTTTAGCAATTTTTATTATGCACATGAAATATCATCTCTCGTTATATAGACATCGCTGTAAAAGAACAGAGTTATCAGTTCATCTTCTACGTTCAACATGGAAGCATCAAAATGTCTTGTGTATCGGAGTCATAGTAGATATGATTATGGATCATTATCAAAGAAAGGTCAGATAAAATATATTTCGTCCAAAGTGGGCCACATAAATTACGTTTATACCGTGCCCTTAATCTGCGACCTTACAATAGGTGTCTTTGTTTATCCTGCAGATTAAACAAAGACACTTATCATATAGGTGGCGGATTAAGCACACGGTGTAAATTTCTATCGAAATTTTTTTGAGACAGATTTCGAATGGGCAGTGAAGTTAAATCGATTTGGTCTAGAAATAATTGGACTTTGGCCTAAGTCGGGACAAACTACATGGGAAAAGCGCGTGTGCAATTTACGTGTACTTCTCACTTTTTTATTAATAATATTTGTCCTTGTTATTCCTGCTATACATTCTCTGATAAGAATCTATTCTGACATTTTACTTGTGGCAGATAATTTGATGTGTACTTTACCAATCAGTGGTTGCCTTTTGAGACTTGTAATTTTTTGGTGGAAGAGAAAAGGTAGAAATAGCAATTTGATCGTCAAATCGATATAAAATGTATTTACAATATATCTTTTTCTAATATGTTAGCCTAATTAATCTCTATTTTTTTGTACAATTCTAATTAAAATTAAAAGTTTATTTATTTATATTAAATTTTAGAGAAATCAAAAACAAAATAAGAAATTCATATATCGCAATTATTATTGATTTATGTACATTAGTAATTATTTATATTTTACATTTGTTGCATACATGTAGAGTTACTGTTACAATTGCGCACTTTATCACACATAATTAGGAAAAAATTTTTGAAAATTAACTGTGACTCGAAATTTATAAGAAATACCTATTCTGATTTTAGTTAATTTGCAAAAAAAATTTGTTATGATTCTAGGTTATTCATGTTTTTCCGCAATTTTCTAATATTTAATTAAAACTTGATCAGAATCAAAAAATATTTTATAAGTTACTATATTAAAATTTCATTTTATTTATGTCTCTTGCAATTTTTTTGTAAAGTTGATAGTATTTCAGTAAAAAATTATTGAAAATCAATATTTAGCGATTTTTTTAGTAATTAATATCTCGTTAACCATCGCAAAATAGTAGAGGACTTTTCAACTCAGTTTAATCCAATTTACCTGCTCAGAATAAATAGTGTCATATTTTAATGTATAAGTACCTGTATAAGTACTTAACATTTATTTTACTATAGTATTAATTTCTTTATTTTTGTATTCTTATAGCTGTTGCACAAATAATACATTTAATTGCGAACGATTGGACAAAAACAACGACAGCTCAAGAAAAAGCAATAATGATAGCAAAAGCGCAAATTGCACGCATTATTATTACATTTGGATATGGCATGATGGGAACGGCCATTATTGTTATGCTTGTTTTGCCTATATTTGGTTACTCGGTGAGAAACCTGTCTAATGTTACTGAAGATCTGGAGAAACCACTCTCATTGCAGACATATTACATCTACAATACGAGAAGAAGTCCACAATATGAATTGACATATGCTGCTCAATGTATTGTCTTATTCTTCTGTACCATTTGTTATACGTGTATAGATAACTTTCTTAGTCTTTCGGTATTTCATATTTCTGGTCAACTGGATATTCTGAGAAATCGTTTCTTGCATTTACATATTGTCGCCAATCTTAACAACGCTTTAAAGAGTTGTATAATGGATCATACAAGGCTGCTTAGGTATACTTTGTCTTATATACATATTCCTATATATATATATATTTATTTATTTATTTATTTATTTATTTACAACAAAATCTGAATTATCCGACATCGCTTTTTTCATCTCTCAGATTATCCGACCACATTATCAAGTTCTCGTGACGATAACATTACGATTTTTTTAATATTACACTATCGTCATGAGAACATCGATAATGATAAGATCAGATAATCCAGGAAAAAAAACGCTGCCGAATTATTCGGGTTCTACTATATATGTGTTTGTAGTGTAACGTAAATATATAAGTAATATGTGAGGAATAATTGAAAGAATATTAATTGCAATATTAAATGTAAATCATTTTGTACCTAAATTTTTGTATCATAAATAGAATTAATAATGTCATATTAATAAAATTATTAATGTCATATTTAAATAAAAAATGTGTAAGAGAGGAAATAATAAATAATAAACGGAATTGAGTGCGTTGCGCAAATTGGATGTAGTAGCTTTGTTGGGGATACGAATCAAAATTATTTTGAAAAAGTCTGCTAAGTAATGTATGTAGTTACAATTTGACTAATTTCTTTGCTCTGAATTTTTTTGTGTCTGTAGATACAGAGAATGGGCGTAAAATATAATTATTTTTTGAGGAAATTTATATTATTTAAACAGTTTTCTGAGAAATTTTTTTTATGAAATACAATACAACACCACAAAATAACATAACAACATTGCAACAATATTACTTTGAAAAATTTCCAATAAAATATTAAAGCAACATTGCTGCAATATTTTGTGCTGTAGAAGTTTTGTTGAACGCAAATGTAATCCTCAATGGAAAAAAATAATGAAAAAAATAACCAGAATAGTTTTAAAAAATAAAAAATCTGATTAAATTTTACTTAAAGCTCTCTCTCTTAAAAATTTTTTCAAGCATTAAAATATTCATAATTCGAACAACAAAGCAAAAAGAAAATAAAACTTTACAACACTCACTAACGTTGTTTTTATCAATTATAAAAAATTGCCAAGCTTTTTTACAAACTCATACAAAAAAATTCAAGCGAAAAATTAATTAACTCAGAATCACGCCACTTAGCAAACTTTTCTAAAACAGTTTTAACTTGCAACTTCTAACAGTACTTAAACTACAATATACATACGTCCAATTCGCACACATTCAAATTCTGATTTTTTTTCATTTTCTCTAATGTATTTATACCTGCTTTAATCCAATTAAATAGAATTTTATAAACAATTATAATATTAAATTATATTTCTTATCAAAACAAAAATTGTTACTTTCAAAATCATATTATAGATTTAAACAAAATTAGTATTCTTATCTAATAATATAAAATATCTTTTTATAGATGTATGTAAACATGATAGATATCTTTTTTTATTATAAAGTGTTATATAAAATGACATTTTATAGAGCTATTAATCATGTGGAAGATATATTCAGTTTAATATTGCTGATACTATTTCTATGTTTTGGTACACTCTTCGCTTTCTATGGATTTTGGATAATGAACGTAATTAATTTTACAAAAATTTTTGTTATACACAATTTATTGCTTTATAAATAGTTTTCATATACGTAGAAATAATGTCACATTTATGTTTTATTGTAATCGTTACTTTATATTTATATTTATACTTTTTATGTTTTTTGTTAATAAGAATTTTTTGGTAAAATATCAATTATAAAATTTTCTTATTCATGTATATTTAAGAAAATTTTAGAATTGAAATAATCATAATAATGCACACTAAAGAATTCCCTATTTAATATTTACATAATATAGATACAATTATATAAATTATATTGATGTCCCATTTTTAATGACAACCTCAAATATCTCATGAACAGTGCATGTAGAGAAAAATGTTTCATGACTTTGAGAGGAACATAAGATGATACCATTGGTTTAATCTTGGGTGGCATTATCAAGATGTCCGAGTAAGGTCACTTTAATTTTTTTTAATGGAAAATCCCCTCTTTTTATTATATATTCTTCTAACTTACCTTGAGAACTTTTCAAAATACTATAATAAAATATTTTTTCATTGAGTACTTTTCGAATTATAAGGTTTAAAAGTTACAGTGCTATCGGCATTAATGTTACCTAGTGTCCGATCGATGATTAAAACCTCTTAAATGTTGTTCAGGATCATAACTTGGATAACATTTATTATGATCTTATAACTCGAAAAGTACATACTAAAAAAATATTTTATTAAATATTTTGAAAAGCTCTCGAGGTAAACTAAGAATATAATAAAAAATAGGAGATTCCACTTAAAAAATTCAAAGTGATCTTGTCCTGACCTTGACAATGCCACTCAAAATCAAATCAATGATTTTATGTCTTTTTCTCTAAAATGCACTATTTAAGAAATATTTTCAAAAGATGTCATCATTTAAAATGGGATGTATAGAATATTCAAAAAATTGCTGCAATACTTCGGAAGTGGACCCAAAAAAAAGGAAAAAAAGAACTATATGAACATAAATTCAGAAATAAGTCGTTTCCAAGTTATAATCACTTTTATGTTAGAAAAATTGTAATTTATTTTTCACAATCACAATCATAATTTTATAGTGTTTTAACGTAAATAACTACTATTTCGGACTATTTTGGCATTAACCAAGACACATCACGTGGAAGCATAGGTCACTTATACTATATATTTAAACTCTTACTTGTTGTGCATTAACATATACGATCTTAATAGTTAAATCATTTATTATTGTTCATATTTTTTAAATTTATTTATTTACGTAATCTATAAAGTAATGTTTTATTAAAATTAAAATTTGACATTTTGTAATGATCTCTTATTGTTAGTAATATTAACATATTACCTAATATATGACTACGACCCATTTGTGATATAACACTTTGAAGCATCCTTCGATTGATTCATTTAATAAAATTCTTCTGAAATATTTGTAGTGTTAATTGGACTGCACATTTATACCTTATATATGTATACCTTTAAAAAATAATAACATATGTAATCGTAATATATGTCAATATATCATAATATACACTGAGAAAAAAAATTTGTTTAACGAATTAAACATTTAGTTACAGATTTGATTATTTTAACAAATTTTATTTAATCGAATTTAACCGTAATCTGCTTAACAAACTGTTCAGTATTAAGCAGACTACGCTTAAATTCAATTAAATAAAATTTATTCAATTAACCAAATTTACAAACAACTACATATGTGTAATTAGTGATTGAACAAACTTTTTTTCTCAATGTATGTAATTTATCTTTAATAATAGCATGACATATCGATGCCTGAGCTGTAGAAGGTGCTATATCGAGAAAACCATGAAGAAAGGTCTGTCACAAAAATAATGAAAAATGATCTATTTCGCGAGGTGTAAAGATCGGTCTATGTCCGAATTTATGCGAAGTACGATTTATATCGAGAAAAGCTTGAAGCACGATTTAAATCACGTATGAAATTAAAGAAAGATCTATACAGCGCAATATTTACTATTCACAAATTACACAAATTTAATTACGGAAAATTAAATAATAGATGAATAAATGAGTGCAAGAAACAAGATTGAATATCAAGGTAATTCCCAGTCATACCATTATAAAATTTATGAAAATAAAATATTACATTATATTACACTATATGGACCCTTTTTTAATTTTATGCCACTTGGATCTTTCTTTTTGCTTTTCTTGATATAAATCGTATGTGTTTCGACATAAACCGATCTTCACGCTTTGCGCGAAATAGACTGCTTTTCATTAATTTTTTGACATAGACCTTTCTTCATGTTTTTCTCGTTATACCTTCTACAGTTCAAGCGTCAATTATGCTATAATACTAAACATAACATAATATATCTTTTATAACCTAATATATTTTACCTAATTAACTAGATACTTGAAAGTAGACAACAGTTAACATTTTTAAACTTGGCATATTTTGTAAGCATTGTTATCAATATATTCGGTCACATGTGCATGTACTGCGCTGTTGGCGAAATATTAACAGCTAAGGTATAATTGAAATTCTTTACTTCCTATTAATCATTATAGTTTTCCATACACAGTTGCAGATTATAATAAATGTATCTAAAATTAGAAATAATAGTAGTATTATACTCAGAAAGCGAAATGTTAATAGAATGTCAACAAATTGATAGCAAATTTGATCAGAATTAGATATTAGCAGATTGACGTCAACTGATTTCACATTCTACTCCAGTTCTATCCAGTTCTGTCGACAGCATTTTTTAAACATTCTATATCAACAGACTATGACAGAAATCAAACAGAACGCTTAACATTTTATGCCAGCAGATTGGCAACAGAAACCGAGTAAGATCTGCTTGACAAATTGGTAGCAGAAATCGAGCAGTATTTGCGCAACACAATCTAACAAACAATGGCAGATATGGAGCAGATTCTGTTTTATAGGTATTAAAATTGTAACATTATTACTACGGAAAAATTCTCAAAACAACGTTTCTATTACCTACATTTCTTCTATTTTGAGGAAATAATTTTAAAGAATTTTATTAATACATTAAATATATTTCACATATTAAAACTTAAATATACAAATAAATACATGCACTGTTAAGTCTAATGTCAAATTTGATTTAATTTAAATTGCCACTGTTTCTAGTATATCATTATTTTATATTAAAACAATAGTTAAATTTGACACTATATCCTGTCAATTTAACACTATATACTAGTATGTACATATCTAAAATGTCTATATAAATAGGACATTCAAGTAACGTTCTTGGGACGTATTTCAGACGTCCAACATATAAAAACGAGATATTTTTAAACATATTTCGGACGTCCAAAGATGTCAAATTAATCAGGGTATCAAGAATGTCAACTCATGTGCTGTTGTCAGAACAAAAGCAGAAAGCGAAATCAGTTCAGCTTAATTTTTCTACCATTCTCCGATCAAATCTGCTATCAGTCTATCGATATTCTACTAATATTTTATTATAACTAACATTTAATATAACTAACATTTTATTTACAAAACAAGGCCTATTATTTTTAGCTGAATTTTTGCATCAGTTCATCTTTCTTCCTTTTCTCTCCAAAAGAAAGAGAAAAGAAGAGAAAGAAAGATGAATTGGTGCAAAAGTTCAGCTAAAAAGAACAGGCTTATAATCTCGGCTTGAAATTGGTCTTTCTGGATGATCAGAAATCATATGGCACTTTATCCAAAATTTGTTTCCGCAGACTTGGCTATCTAAGATAATATATCTTTAAATGTATTTAATGTACATTTAATGTATATCAAATGAAACTTATATTAATAAGTATATATCTATGTGTGATAATTATACATATATATATATATATATATATATATATAAAATTCTTAAGCTGCAACTGTACTTTCAATAGCCAAAATTTAATTAGTTAATAAAAAAAATTACATTTTAAAATTGCATGTAAATTAGTATATAGGTATATTATTGCGTATATATAGCATGCTATTTTAATAATTTATACATGTATGTATTTTTTATAATTTTAAGTGCGACAGAATCCACTATGCTGTATATTTCAATGAATGGTATACTTTAAATGCAAGAAATACTCGGGACTTAGTTCTTCTAATGTTAAGAACCAATAAACCTCTTCATCTTCACTTCGGTAAACTGTTTCCTTTAACAATGGCTACATTTTGCAGTGTAAGTTATCTCGAATTTTGAAATATGATTTTAGAATACAACAAGATAGTCTTTTTATATGTATACAAAATAAAGTCAATGTATAAATATAATACAAAAATACTTTGGAACGTTTAAGTAAAAACATCAGAAAATACATAAATAATAAAGAATTTCATGTCAGCCATTTAACTAAAGAGATTCTTTGTAAAAGCTAATCATTTTCCACTGACTCAGATGTTTTAAATTCACAAAAGATTTTAAAGACATACAATATAATATTTATTATAAATTATAGAGAGAAATTATATATATATAAATTATAAAGATATAATTTTGACACGAATTGTTTTATTTCCTTTAATATATTATAGATCATTTTTGTAATTATCGTTTAATTTGTATGCATATTGCATGTATTGCTTGTAGTTTAAGATTGTTTAAGATATATATTTCTTATAAATCATTTATAATATAATATTAATCATTTATAATATAATCTAATATTTAATAATATATGTATATATCATTATATGTATACATTTTTATATTGTTTTTCCTTATGTCTTTTATTCACTTATTATTGTAATTTTTTATAGCTATTAAAAACGTCAGCTGGCTACATATCTGTTTTACTTACAACAAGAAGTCAATGAATGTTTGAAATATATAGATAAATAAAAATATAGATAAATATATAGATAAATAACGCAAATTAATATTAAAAATACAAATTTAATAATGATTTAACTGGAAAATATTAACTAATTTAAAATACGTCATGTAAGATTACTTGAATAGTTTACGTAGAATGATTATATGCATTGTGTAATGATTATATGCATAAATAAACTCATTTACATTTTCTGCTGCTAATGTAATATAATGATTGATTGTTCTGCTTATTGATGAAAACTATCAAATAATGCAAAAAAGACAAAAAAATTAATTTAAATATTGATGAGAAAAGAAAGGAAAATAAGCATAAGATATCTCGAGAAAACTGTCGCAATATTAGAATGAAGATAATAAGTATGTATTAAATAAATTAAAAAATATAAAATCCAATGTTATTAAAGAGATTATATATTTTTATTTTATGTACGGTTATAACATATCTTATATTTAATTTAATATTAAAATAGAAATTGTGAGCACGAGTAACATGGTAGACAGTGGCGAGTTTACTATGTTGGGGAAACTCGGGTTCAATTCGCGATAGATTCAAGAAATTTTCTCGCATTGATAGCTCTTCTTCAGCGCGGCACGTGGCGGTCTGATAAGCCACCATTGTAAGGCTGCGTTCAAAAATATTACCCGAATGCCTCCGAGTATTATTTTATCTTTGTTGTTCACCGAATATTAAATAAAGACAAAATGATACTCGAAGATACTTGGGTAGTATTTCCGAACGTATCCATTCTCAAGAAAACCTCTCAAACTATCGTCCAATCCGGAGTCAGCGTTAATTATAGGTCTTGTATGACTGTGTGGAACTGGTGCGCACGGTGAGCAAATGATCGATAGCTCCTGTCCCGACTTTAGAATATCGCGCCAACGAATGAATAATGAAAATAGAAATTGACTTATTGATTCCATGTTTGAAATTATTACGAATATTCCATTACATGTATAGATATGAAAATAGAAGACTTATAATATTTTCAATATTTACATAATGCAATAAACGTTAATTGTTTTAATGCCTGTTTTATTTTTAAAGACACACATATCTCCTATAATATAGATATATATAATATTACTAATTAAGTTATACTTTATAGCTACTGAAAACATTAGATAATTACATGTTCATGTAACTTGTACATTTACAACAAAAAGTCATTTAAAAAGTTACATTAAATGATTATTCTATTTATTAGTGACTATGCTATATAAAAATAAAATATAATTAATATGAATGATAAAAGTAACTAACAATAAGAAAAAGAGTCAACTAAAGAAAAAAAAGTATCACATGCAACATAAAATTTAAAAAAAACTAAACAATATACACGTAGAAAAGAAAAAATAATGAATAATTTAAAATTATTAAAGATAATATACATATATACACACAAAATAATAGCTAATGAAAACTTTCTATTAATTTTACATGTATAATCAACAATGTAATGAAATATGTTATAAAACAAGATTTTATTTTTAATTTTAAATATTAACATAAATTATTAAGTCTACATAATTTAAAGATCTTTTAATTTTTTTATTATGTTCGTTTTTAAAATATTTTAATTTTTAACAAAAAGAAAGCGAGTATTTCTCTCGAAAAATTTATTGAATAATTTTAAAATAACCACGTTGAATGAAAAAGGAATAGAAAACAGTCGAAAAAAATCATTTATATTAAGCATCAAATTAAAAATCACTAATCTTATTTATTGAATTGCACTAAATAACTATTCTCACTCTAAATAATATAGAAATAGCATACATATAACACAGAACTTAATAGAACTAGAAGAATTGATAAATATGCGTTAAAATTGTTTATTAATGTCGCAAAATACGAAATAAAAATACCTGTGTATTGTATCTAATTTTTACGAAAAGTAATATTGCACACAATTGATCATTATAAGATAACATTTCAGACCTAGACACCTTAAAATCAATTACGACAATTATGTAAAACATAATCGCTACATGAACTGTCGCGTGACCAAATATTTATCAACCAGTCATTATCTTATTATTCATGAATACTTCGAATGTTGTCATACTAGTAATTATCCGAAGTTGTACAACAAGAGGAAAGAAAATAGAATTGTTAAAACTTGTCGTGGACACTAAACATTTCGCCTTTTTAAGAATTTTTAAGCGTTCACACGAACGAATTATTAAATGTTCACACATCAAATGCTGCAAAATGAGAGTGATATTAATATCACAAAATATCCATATATTGTATCAATTAAAAATAATCATATGTTCCGACATTATAATTAACCGAAACCACATAAAGAGTCATATCCAGAATAAGACCAGATAAAGTATCATATCATCACGTCGGATCGATGTGTTTCACTGTTCAAGCATATCTGGAACGTTATAAACAGTATAGTCATAGCGAGTGGCACGAGCAGCCTTGAGAAAGGGCGAGAGAGAGAGAGAGAGAGAGAGAGAGAGCCCGACGGCGTTCGTAATTTTACTAAAGAAATGTTATCGCAAAACCATCATTTAAATCTATTTAAAACAACATCATTAGCGGACTTGGTGTGTAATTAAATAATATATATTTATTATATTTATACTTATTGTTTTTATACTGTAATTGAATATATTTACATAAATATTGTCGTTTGCTTTAATTTTTGAATAATTAGATGCCACTATTGTTGAACGTTGTAAATAATAGGCTCCGCAAAATATAAATCATAAAAGAATATACTCATAAAAACCAATACAATAAATTTATTCTCCTATAAGGATAATATATTG
This sequence comes from Acromyrmex echinatior, assembly GCF_024713525.1. Lineage (NCBI taxonomy): Eukaryota > Metazoa > Arthropoda > Insecta > Hymenoptera > Formicidae > Acromyrmex > Acromyrmex echinatior. The sequence continues at coordinate 8,800,633 of NC_141853.1, read as the reverse complement.
TAATATCTTATACTCTCTATCTATATTCTTTAGTGTATACATCAAAAATAATAGTAAAACAAAATATAAATTTTAATAATATTTAAATTTTAATATTAAATTAATAATTTATTATTAATAATTTAAATACTAGCCAAACTAAAAATAAACTTACACAATCTGTTGATGCCTATATATTAGGTGTATCTCGTCTACGCGTGATACAGATTACTAAAGCCATCTAGTGGAAAAATAATGGATTTCTTTTTACTACACCTAATATATCATATATATTGTAAAATTAAAAAAAGTTTTCTAAATTTTTCTGATATTGTAAATATATGTATATATACATTTATATATTTATATATATGAACAGAATAATAAAACCTAATGAGCCTAACATAACTATAATGTGCTTATAATAAAACGTCGTTAGCAAAAGTTTTTCTCTTCTACTTTTATTAATTTTTTATAAGATATTACATTTATACTTATAAGAATTAATTTTTTAAAGATAAGATATCTAGGAATATTAATAAATGCTTTTTATAAAATATGTAAAAAATATTAAAATAAATGTAATAGAATTTAATAATAACAATATTAAAAATTATTATTTAGGTGATAGCGGCAGCCCTCTAATTTATGAAGACAAACTTGCCGGTGCAGCTACATACCGTATTTCATGCATTGAAACTCCAGTTCTGGATGTTCATACCAGTATAGACAAGAATATCGAATATATCGATGAAGTTATGAAATCATAAAAATTTACTTAATGCTCTGTTTAATTCTTATTTTAAAGATAATAGATATTTACGAAATATATTAAAGAATATTATAGATTACAACATATATCTCAGGTAAGTATATTAACATGTTGTAATAATGACATTTTTGTCACTCCATTTTATATTTTCAAATAAATTTTCGAGCAACAATTATAATGTATAACATTGTAATATATAAATATTTTAACATCTAATAATTTAAAAAGATACATTGATAAAAGTAATTGTTCCATCCATTAAGTGCATATACATACATTCGTGCGTACAAGGACACGCATAAATATTATATATATATATATATACACACACACACAAACGGATATATATTGTATATGTTTTATCTGTTTACTGTATCTGTTTACGTTATGTTTGTGTGTACGTAAGTCTGAAATTTTTAAGAAAAATAATAATACTCTAGTACATTAAAATTTTAATATCTCCTCTCTCGTTTAAATCGTATAATATCATCACAAAATAAAAAATATTCAAGTAATCTAAATATCATAGATACCTTTTTTACTCATTTGACAAATATTTAGAATGATAATAGATATCATTAAAATATATTATCTCTAGACGTATACTTAATCAATGTAAGTCACTTCTTTGATGATGGATACTAAGAGTACTTGTTACGTTACATATCTGCTACTTCGTATTTTAGTTCTCAGGTATAAAACTTTGCCAGACCGTTATAAAAAAAATCGATATTCAAACTTTAACAGAAAGACTTCTATATATCGTGCATGTTCAGCTAAACATTAATCTATATTACAGGGTCGGTTTCAGAAATGACTAAATTTATCGCCAATATATCAAAAATGCGAATAAAATATTTGTTAAAAAAGATTTTCTATATTCAAGGAATAAATAAATTAAATTTATAAGAAGCTAAAATATTTGTCAATCTTATTATTAGTATTTAAATCTACAATAATGTTTTGTTTAAATATATACATATATTCTGTTTTATGAAAATGATAAGAACATAAGTATATGCAACATTGTACAATATTTTAATCAAAATGTCTGCATAAATAACAAAAGTTTTGCAGTTAAATGTGTTCAATAACAATATATTAAGTTTATTTTTGGATGCGGCCCTTTATCGATATTGACAGGTCGCCGTTGTTTAATTCACAGAGGGGAAATAACTACCCTATAATTCAATTTCCTCGCAGGAAAACAATCTAACTACAAGCGTTGTGCGCATTCTTGTTACGGACACGTACATTATTATTAACGACTGCAATATTCACTCGCAAAAAGAAGTAAGTCTATAGAGTTTCTGCGCACATTGTAGTTCACATTGTACGTGCTAAAGAAATGGTCATATTATAGACATGGCAAAAAGAAAAATTAATTCCCACGTAACTAACGATATGGTTATCTCGATGCATTCAGGGCATGAAGGTACTTATTTCTTTTTTCAATAATTTTAATATAGCAATGTAAACAATTTTTTAATAAAATATTTTTATTAAATAAATTTTTAATAAAATGTTTATTAAATAATTTTAAATAAACGTAACAAATTTAATATAATTTTCTATTAAGTACGTATACAGAGGGAAATTATATAAAAAATAAAAAATATAATTATCATATAAGAATATTTTTAAGTAGATAAATTACAAATATCGTGGACAAAGATAAAAAAACAAACACGCAATACATTGTCAATAGAAAATCAAGTCGTGTATTTCAATTTTAGCAAAATATTAATTGATGCATTTTATTTAAGAAGAAGCTTTATATTAATTTTGCCCGTAATATTTTTTGAAAAATAGATTACAATTGGGTTATTACATTAAATCGATCTTGCTTGAGCTTGTTTGGAGTTTGGCCAGAATCCAATGAAACTCCACGAAGGAAATTGATGATAAATGTACGAGTGATTATTATATTAAATATAATTATTTGGAGTTGCATTGTTCCATCTTTTCATTCTCTCATCCGAATATGGGGCAATATTACGTCTATGATCGATAACCTACAATACACTTTACCACTTTTAACATCAATAATAAAACTTATTCTGTTGTGGCAGAAGAAAAAAGGTACTCTTAAGAAAAAATATGCAATATACTTATAAAAAAAATCAAAATTTATTCACAATTTTGTTTTCTCGATTTTATCATAATCTTAAGAAGAGAAATTTAGTTATTCTCAATTCTCACAACTACATTAAATATAAAAGAAGTTATCATACTTTACTATTTTAAAAATCACTATTAATTTAAAATTTAATTAAAGAAAGAATTATAGAAAGATAAGACGTTTATAAAATAAAAATATTTAATACGAATAATGATCAATATTAACTTTTAGTTTTTAAATATTAAAGATTTTAATGTACTATTTTATATATTTATTTCAAATATAATTCTATTCCACTACGTTCTCTAACGGAAATGATATTATTTTTATTATTCTAACAAGAGAATAACAACATAATTTTAATGCGCATAATTTATTTTTAATAGTTCTTGTATCAATTTTAAAAATAGTTAAAGAGGACTGGATAAAATTAAAGACAGAAGAAGAAAGAGCTGTCATGATAAGACAAACGCGAATTGCACGTCTAATTATGATTTGGGGATACCTTATTATGGTTTTCTCGTTCATTTTGGTTGTAATTCTGCCTTCTTTTAATATATCAATGAGATATATTACAAATATTACCGATCCGGGCAAAGTGCTACCACTGCAAACATATTACATATATAATGTAAGCAAGAGTCCATTTTATGAGGTGACTTTCATTCTACAAGGCTTTAGTTTGATGACAGCTGCTATTACGTACACTGGCACGGACTCTTTCATGGGTTATCTAGTCTTCCATGTATGTGGTCAACTTGAAAATTTCAAGATGCGTATTCTTAATCTGGATAAATTCATTCACTACGAGAAAGCACTATCATCTAGTGTGCAGGATCATATACGTCTTATCAGGTTTCGTACTGGTGAAACAAATAAAGAAATAAATTTGAATTTAATAAATTTTGTAGAAATTATATCAAATGTTTTCTAAAGTCTTCTCTTTTTCATAAATCCATCAAATTTTGTCAAAACAAAATAAAAATAATTTGTTAATCAATAACAAAAATTTTTTGGTAAGAGAATTATTAATATACACATATGTATATATATATATATATATATATATATATATATATAGAGGTTGTTTCAGGATCTTTTTTAGGAACATATTTCAGATGATGTAAATTTAGGGAATGATATATTCTTACTGAAAGAATCCACATTTGTCAAGGAATCTTTGATTCTTTTATGAGATTTACCATTCCTTGAAGTTTGTCCCTAAGGTCGTGAAACAACCTGTATATGTGTGTGTGTGTGTGTGTGTGTGTGTGTGTGTGTGTGTGTGTGTGTGTGTGTGTATGTATAGAACTCTATGAATTTTTTCAGAATTTTTTATCAACTCTTAAGTATTGCATTTTCTCATTTTTAACATAAGAAAATACGGTATTAAAAAATTCTGAAAAAATTCTAAAAAAATTCTTGAGAGCTCTATGAGAAGAAAATAAACAATTTTCGTTTCTTGCAGTTTTTCTGTAAAGTTGATAGTATTAATATTTGAGTAAAAAATTATTGAAAACTGATTTTCGGCAATTTTTAGCAATTAATATCTTCTTAACTATTGCGAAAATTGCAAAATGGTAGAGGACTTTCCATCTCAGTTTAGTCCGCTCTACATGTCCACGAACTCTATCAGAACAATTATCCGACAACCTGTATAATATTTAAACAAGAGATTTGATAACAATTTCTTTATAAAGTGAATTAAGTAATTTATTGTTTTGACATAAGTTTTTATATGTCCTAGCAATGTGTTAGCTGTATTATACATTATAAATTATAAAAGATATTTTCTTTTACTTAATATATTTATGTTACAAATAGGTAGAAGTAAGCAAAATAAAATAATATTTATATTACTTTTTGCCATTTTTACATTACAGATTTATTAAACTCATTGACAGTACGTTTAACTTAATGTTGCTTGGTCTACTACTTTATTTTGGCATACTTTTTGCTCTATATGGATTTTTATTTGTCACCGCAAGTATTTTTTAACTTGTATTTATAGATTTCTCGATCTCAATATAAAGCAATGAAATTGCATAAAATTTTCTAATTGGAACTATAATTTACAATTAGAAATTATAATATTTCAATACTCATCTAATTTTTTATTTAAATAATGTATCTATTATTTCATTATATATGTAATGATTGATTATATTATGCTTGTAAAATATTATATTTGCGTACATTAAAATTGCAATAAATAATAATAATGTCCATGCATCCTTTGAAAAATGAATATTATTACAAAATAAAAAGAATATTATCATGACAATTACTATTTTACATATTACTTTTTAACAATTTAATCTTTATATTTTTTTCTTAAAATATATTATAAAAAAACTTGAAATTTTTTATTTAAAAGAGATGCAAATAATACAAATTTCTTTGATTTTTATATTAACACTATAATTACAAATCGATAGCCAGCATAAATTCAAGTGTAAATATAATTATTTGTACTATAAAATTTAATTAATCGCACGCACAATCATGTCCCAGAATGGCTATAATTATAATAATAGAAGTGATACAATTTAATCATTAATTTATAAACTGCTATTAAATCTATTAGGTGTTGGAATTAATTCGTAGCGTTTTTTAATGAAAGAATGTTATTTATTTCACATGAGCATTAAAAAATACATTAATGAAAGTACTTTTAAAACTTATAAATACTTTGTAAAACGCTACGAATTAATTCCAACACCTAATATTTAAATTAATTATTTATTATTATAAGTATAAAATTTCTTAGAATTTTTGAATTACATTTAGTTATTTTTATTATTTAGGTAATAACACAAGGTAGCAATCTCTCGATTCTTCGACTTATTTACATCCTAATAGCTGTCATTAATACATTTACACATATGTGCCTTTATTGTGTGGTAGGTGAATTTTTAGTCATTCAAGTAAGTATTAATATTATTTTATTTATTATTTTTTTTCATTGCATGCAGAATATTAAACATTATTTATTAAAATATTTAATAAACGTAATATTAAATCATGCCTTATTATAATCGTTTTTGGGATACCTATTGTTTGCCAAGTGTGAAGAGGTATTTGAAGCTATTTATCATTACAAGTGGTACAATTTAAAGCCGAAACAAGCCAAAAATCTGTTGATTATAATGATGTTAGTCAATAGGCCACTGTACCTTACTGCAGGAAAACTTTTTCCTATGACTATGGCTACATTTTGCAATGTAATATTTATTATAATTAATTTATTTATTCTATATACAATAAAACTATTAAAAAATAAAAAATAAAAATATACAAAAATTCTTTCTCTTAGCATCGTACAAGAATTTCTTATTAAATAAAATATTTTAATTATTTTTTCTTACTAATTTTAGAATTAAAAATTTTAAAATTTAAAAAAATATATCTTTGTATTGTAAACTATAAAAAAATGTTTTGAACTGATATTTTAGTTCTTTAATAAGATATTAAAATAATATATTGTTAAATATTTTTTCAATATTTTATTTGTTAATTTTAATATCTTGTGTATAACATTAAATTATAATAATAAAATAATATAATATAAATATTGAAATAATGTGCATAAATTAAATGGTATTATTACAAATTATAAAAAATGAACTAAAGTTCTTAATTATTTCAATTACAATTATTATTTCAATTGATACGAATAGCGAGAAAATTTAATGTAATTTATGTTAATGTAATTTTTACACTTACATTTGATTATCTATATAATTTTATTATATTTCAGCTGTTAAAAACATCTGGTGGTTACATATCAGTTTTATTAGCACATCGTTAATTAAACTAAAAACATTTATCAAATATTAAAAAACAATTGCATAACATCGCAATTTTATTATTGATAGAAATAAATTACAGTAAAATTTTAACTATTATACATTTCTTATTATAATAATATATTTTAATATAAATCAATTCTATATTATAATTTTTCTATGTGTATAATTATATCCTTTTCTATTAATAAATTAAATAAATAAATTAGTATAAATAAATTACTAATAAAGTATAATAGTATCATCAACAAAATAAAAAATATTCAAGTAATCCAAATATCATAGATACCTTTTTTACTTATTTGACAAATATTTAGAATGATAATAGATATCATTAAAATATATATTCTCTAGACGTATACTTAATCAATGTAAGTCACTTCTTTGATGATGGATACTAAGAGTACTTGTTACGTATACGTATCTGCTACTTTGTATTTTAGTTCTCAGGTATAAAACTTTGCCAGACCGTAAAAAAAATCGATATTCAAACTTTAACAGAAAGACTTCTATATATCGTGCATGTTCAGCTAAACATTAAGCTAAACATTAATCTATACTACAGGGTCGGTTTAGAAATAATTAAATTTATCGACAATATATCAAAAATGCGAATCAAATATTTGTTAAAAAAGATTTTCTATATTCAAGGAATAAATAAATTAAATTTAAAAGAAGCTAAAATATTTATTAATCTTGTTATTAATATTTAAATCTACAATAATGTAAACGTTTTGTTTAAATATATACATATATTCATATGTTTTATGAAAATGATAAGAACATAAGTATATGCAACATTGTACAATATTTTAATCAAATTGTCTGCATAAATAACAAAAGTTTTGCAATTTACAAAATATGTTCAATAAGAATATATTAAGTTTATTTTTGGATGCGGCCCTTTATCGATATTGACGACAGGTCGCAGTTGTTTAGTTCACAGAAGGGAAATAACTACCCTATAATTCAATTTCCCCGCAGGAAAATAATCTAGCTAGAAGCGTTATGCACATTCTTGTTACGGACACGTACATTATTATTAATGACTGCAATATTCACTCAAAGAGAAGTAAGTCTATAGAGTTTCTGCGCACATTGTAATTCACATTGTACGTGCTAAAGAAATGGTCATATTGTAGACATGGCAAAAGGGGAAGTTAATTCCCACGTAACTGACGATATGATTATCTCGATGCATTCAGGACATGAAGGTACTTATTTCTTTTTTCAATAATTTTAATATAGCAATGTAAACAGTTTTTTAATAAAATAATTTTTATTAAATAAATTTTTAATGAAATTGTTATTAAATAATTTTAAATAACAAATTTAATATGGTTTTCTATTAACTACGTATACAGAGGAAAATTATAATATAAAAAATAAAAAATATAATTATCATATAAGAATATTTTTAAATAGATAAATTACAAATATCGTGGACAAAGATAAAAAACCAATACGCAATAGAAAATCAAGTCGTGCATTTCAATTTTAGCAAAACATTAATTGATGCATTTTATTTAAGAAGAAGCTTTATATTAATTTTACCTATAATATTTTTTGAAAAATAGATTACAATTGGGTTATTACATTAAATCGATCTTGCTTGAGCTTGTTAGGAGTTTGGCCAGAATTCAATGAAACTCCACGAAGGAAATTGATGATAAATGTACGAGTGATTATTATATTAAATATAATTATTTGGAGTTGCATTGTTCCATCTTTTCATTCTCTCATCCGAATATGGGGCAATATTATGTCTATGATCGATAACCTACAATACACTTTACCGCTTTTATCATCAATAATAAAACTTATTCTATTGTGGCAGAAGAAAAAAGGTACTCTTAAATTTAAGAAAAAATATGTATGTTACTAATATACTTATTAAAAAAACCAAAATTTATTCAAAATTTTGTTTTCTCGATTTTATCATAAGAAATTTTAAGAAGAGAAATTTAGTTATTCTCAATTCTCACAACTACATTAAATATAAAAAAAGTTATCATACTTTACTATTTTAAAATTACTATTAATTTAAAATTTAATTAATATAGAAAGGTAAGACGTTTTAAAAATAAAAATATTTAATACGCATAATGATCAATATTAACTTTTAATTTTTAAATATTAAATATTTTAATGTACTGTTTTCATTTATATATTTATATATTTCAAATATAATTCTCTTCCACTACGTTTTCTAATAGAAATTTTATTATTTTTATTACTTTATTCTAACAAGAAAATAACAACATAATTTTAATACGCATAATTTATTTTTAATAGTTCTTGTATCAGTTTTAAAAATAGTTAAAGAGGACTGGATAAAATTAAAGACAGAAGAAGAAAGAGCTGTCATGATAAGACAAACGCGAATTGCACGTCTAATTATGATTTGGGGATACCTTATTATGGTTTTGTCATTCATATTGATTGTAATTCTGCCTTCTTTTAATACATCAGTGAGACATATTACAAATATTACCGATCCGGGCAAAGTGCTACCACTGCAAACATATTATATATATAATGTAAGCAAGAGTCCATTTTATGAGGTGACTTTCATTCTACAAGGCTTTAGTGTAATGACAGCCGCTATTGCGTACACTGGCACGGACTCTTTCATGGGTTATCTAGTCTTCCATGTATGTGGTCAACTTGAAAATTTCAGGATGCGTATTCTTAATCTGGATAAATTCAATCACTACGAGAAAGCATTATCATCTAGTGTGCAGGATCATATACGTCTTATCAGGTTTCGTACTGGTAAAACAAATAAAGAAGTGAATTTACAATTGAATTTAATAAATTTTGTTGAAATTATATCAAATGTTTTCTAAAGTCTTCCCTTTTTCATAAATCCATCAAATTTTGTCAAAACAAAATAAAAATAATTTGTTAATCAATAACAAAAAATTTTTTGGTAAAAGAATTATTAATACACGTATGTATAATGTATACACATAATATACATCTAACATATACAATAGAAATTTATATATATATATATATATATATATATATATATATATACATATATATAGAGGATGTTTCAGGATCTTTTTTAGGAACAAATTTCATATAATATAGATTTAGGGAATGATATATTCTTACCGAAAAAATCCACATTTGTCAAGGAATCTTTGATTCTATGAAATTCACCATTCCTTGAAGTTTGTTCCTAAGATTCTGAAACAACCTGTATATACATATGTGTGTGTGTGTGTATATATATATATATATATATATTGTATGTATATCTGTATATATGTATATATATATATATATATATATACATATATGTGTGTGTATGTGTACGTGTAGAACTCTACGAATTTTTTCAGAATTTTTTATCAACTCTTAAGTATTGCATTTTCTCATTTTTAACATGAGAAAATACGGTATTAAAAAATTCTGAAAAAATTCTAAAAAAATTCTTGGAGTTCTATGAGAAGAAAATAAACAATTTTCGTTTCTTGCAGTTTTTCTGTAAAGTTGATAGTATTAATATTTGAGTAAAAAATTATTGAAAACCGATTTTCGGCAATTTTTAGCAATTAATATCTTCTTAACTATTGCGAAAATTGCAAAATGGTAGAGGACTTTCCATCTCAGTTTAGTCCGCTCTACATGTCCACGAACTCTATCAAAACAATTATCCGACATCCTGTATAATATTTGTAAACAAGAGATTTGATGATAACAATTTCTTTATAAAGTGAATTATGTAATTTATTGTTTTGACATAAGTTTTATATGTCCTAGCAATGTGTTAGTTGTATTATACATTATAAATTATAAAAGATATTTTCTTTTGTAATTTAATATATTTATGTTACAAATAGGTAGAAGTAAGCAAAATAAAATAATATTTATATTACTTACATTTTTCGCTTACAGATTTATTAAACTCATTGACAGTACATTTAACTTAATGTTGCTTGGTCTACTACTTTATTTTGGCATACTTTTTGCTCTATATGGATTTTTATTTGTCACCGCAAGTATTTTTTAACTTGTATTTATAGATTTCTCCATCTCAATATAAAGCAATGAAATTGCATAAAATTTTCTAATTGTAACTATAATTTACAATTAGAAACTATAATATTGCAATACTCATCTAATGTTATTTAAATAATGTATCTATTATTTCATTATATATGTAATGATTGATTATATTGTGCTTGTAAAATATTATATTTGCATACATTAAAATTGCAATAAATAATAATAATGTCCATGCATCCTTTGAAAAATGAATATTATTACAAAATAAAAAGAATATTATCATGACAATTACTATTTTACATATTACTTTTTAACAATTTAATCTTTATATTTTTTTCTTAAAATATATTATAAAAAAACTTGAAATTTTTTATTTAAAAGAGATGCAAATAATACAAATTTCTTTGATTTTTATATTAACACTATAATTACAAATCGATAGTCAGTATAAATCCAAGTAAATATAATTATTTATATTATAAAATTTAATTAATCGCACGCACATCTACGTCCCAGAATGGCTATAATTATAATTATAGATGTGATACAATTTAATCATTTATTTATAAATGCTATTAAATCTATTTAAATTAATTATTTATTATTATAAGTATAAAATTTCTTAGAATTTTTGAATTACATTTAGTTATTTTTATTATTTTTATTATTTAGATAATAACACAAGGTAGCAATCTCTCGATTCTTCGACTTATTTACATCCTAATAGCTGTCATTAATACCTTTACACATATGTGCCTTTATTGTGTGGTAGGTGAATTTTTAGTCATTCAAGTAAGTATTAATATTATTTTATTTATTATTTTTTTTCATTGCATGCAGAATATTAAACATTATTTATTAAAATATTTAATAAACATAATATTAAATCATGCCTTATTATAATCGTTTTTGGGATACCTATTTGCCAAGTGTGAAGAGGTATTTGAAGCTATTTATCATTACAAGTGGTACAATTTAAAGCCGAAACAAGCCAAAAATCTGTTGATTATAATGATGTTAGTCAATAGGCCACTGTACCTTACTGCAGGAAAATTTTTTCCTATGACTATGGCTACATTTTGCAATGTAATATTTATTATAATTAATTTATTCATTCTATATACAATAAAACTATTAAAAAATAAAAAATAAAAATATACAAAAATTCTTTCTCTTAGCATCGTACAAGAATTTCTTATTAAATAAAATATTTTAATTATTTTTTCTTACTAATTTTATAATTAGAAATTAAAAAATTTTAAAAATATATCTTTGTATTGTAAACTATAAAAAAGTGTTTTGAACTTATAATTTAATTCTTTAATAAGATATTAAAATAATGTATTGTTAAATATTTTTTCAATATTTTATTTATTAATTTTAATATCTTGTGCATAACATTAAATTATAATAATAAAATAATATAAATACTGGAATAATGTAAATTAAATTTGTATTATTACAAATTATAAAAAATGAACTAAAGTTCTTAATTATTTCAATTACTAATTGATACGAATAGCGAAAAAATTTAATGTAATTTATGTTAATGTAATTTTTACACTTACATTTGATTATCTACATAATTTTATTATATTTCAGCTGTTAAAAACATCTGGTGGTTACATATCAGTTTTATTAGCACATCGTAATTAACAAAAACATTTATCAAATATTAAGAAACAATTGCATAACATCGCAATTTTATTATTGATAGAAATAAATTACAGTAAAATTTTAATTATTATACATTTCTTATTGTAACAATATATTTTAATATAAATCAATTCTATATTCTAATTTTTCTATGCATATAATTATATCCTTTTCTATTAATAAATTAAATAAATAAATTCAATTTAAATTTATCGCTGCAATTTTATATTGCATATTAATTGTTTTCAAGTAATGCAACAATTTTTAAGTAACAATTGTTTTCTAAATCATATGGCAAATAAACTGTGATAGCCAATAACCGAAATAATTCTTCTAGATAAACAAATGCATATTATTACATAAAAGAAAAAATGAAAACAATATTTCATGATATATTATGAGACATGACAAGTAACACGTTACTTGTAACACCGTTATTATTGCTTTTTTATAAACATTTGATAATAACATTACTATTTTTCGATTGGCGATAACAATAATGTCAAGATTAATAACAATCTTTTTTAAAATAACTTACTATCATTATATATATATTTCTCATTGAAAACTTACTCATTACGTAAGTGCTTAGAAAAAATAATATCATAATTCTTCATGATTTTCTCGATTTAGTAAAGACAAGTGAAAAAAAATTCTCATAATTTATACGCGCAGCTTTATATAAAAAAAAAATGAAATTAGAATGGAATTAGTATGAAAAAATTCAAAAAAGTAATCAAAAATTATAACCAAGTTAATATTTTTGTAATTTATTAATAATCTTTTATTATTATTACTGTCTATTAGATTTATAATAATTTAAATTATTTTTATAAAACTTTACAATATTTTTACTTTACAATATTTTCTTTGCTGAACGTTACAAATATTAGACATAATACAAAATTGTTCATAAATTGATTTATGGTCTTATCAGAAGCTAACTTATAATCTTAAGACAATCTTATGACCTAAATCTTTTGTCTTTAGTAATGCACACTTTATGTATACATCTTAAGTCACAAGACAGTTATTGTGCGTTACTTCGCAATAATCTCATTATAATATTCATATTTATTACGTACGAAAATACAGCTGTGTACATACTTTGATACGTATATAAATTGCACCATACTCATTATGTACTTCCCAAAGTTTGCCAGGCGCGGTGTAAAAACAGATCTACGTAATGGAACAACTAACATGTTTCCTAATCGCATTGGCGGTCGTAGGTAAATTAAATATTAAAAACTTGATATTATAACAACAAAATTTAATATTAAAACAATTTCTGTGACTAACAAATTTCATAATTAAATTACGTTTTTTTATTAACTTACTTTGTATTTATATTTATTTTATTTGTATTATTTAATTCATTTATTTTGTAGAAATATCATATATTATTAACACATTGTAAAACTACTTTTACAATACATTCGCAGGTGTTTATGGAGATGAACCAAACAAGTTAGTAAATGGAATACCTACCACTATAGAAAAAAATCCTCATTGTGTCTCCCTAAGAATCAACAATAGTCATTTTTGCGGCGGTAGCATAATCGATTCACAATATATCCTAACTGCCGGACATTGCGTGGCCCCTCTACTTTTTGACGACTCCCTAAGGAAATCTATGACCGTTGTTACTGGCACGACCTACCTCGATAAAGGTGGACAGGTTTATAATGTGAAAAAATTGTGGTATCACGATAATTATAATCCTCGCGCATTGGGTAGAAGTCCTCATGACATGGGCTTAATAAAGGTATTATATAACATCTTGGAATAAATAATATATTACAAGTATCAATTTGTGACATGTATGACATGGACATATAGTATACTTTCCGATATAGCAATAATATACAGATGTCAAATGATGAAATGTATTTTAATCATTCTCGTAGTTCATAGTATATAGTATTTTTAGCTTACATCGCCGATTGAGTTTGGTCCAACACAAAAACCAATTAAATTCCCAACAAAGAATGTGACAAAGAGTGATGGTGTTACAATTGCTGCCTGGGGTTCTACAGATTTTAATAAACCCGTACATAACAATTTACAAAAATTGACCGCGGATGTCATGCTTCCAGACACATGTCAGATTTATCATAATTTTATTATGAAGATTTATAAGAATGAGTTCTGTATCCTTATCAAGAAAGGAATTGAATTGTGCAAGGTATATAATATTACATTTAATGCCCGAATACACATTTAATTTTACTCTTCCATATCTTTTTATAATTAACGATTTTCTAAATACACAATATATTTTGTAATTATTTTTTATTAATAATGACACTGTAATACATTCACGTTACAATATTACATCCCCTATATTCTCCAAGATTCATATTTTACATCATAGTTAATTCATGTTTGTATGTATAATAAAATTGATTCCAAAGTAGAATTTCTTTTATATTGCATATCTCTCTTTACTTAATTGTTTATAGCCATGATAACGCAAAATTATTGAAATTCTTAAATAATGCCAATTTTGGATTCAGTATAATGCATAAAAAATATTAATAATCTCAGCCACATAAGGGATAGATAATGCAATAATACTTTCTATTTTTTCGTTGCAGGGTGATAGTGGTAGCGGATTGATTCAAGACGGAACAATTATTGGTTTGGTATCTGGCGGGAGACCGTGCGTCAAGGGTTATCCAAACGTATATACCAACATTTATCCCTACCTTTCTTGGATCAAAGAAAAAATGACGGAATGATATCATTTCTTTTGTATATGTCATATGTCATATGTTCTTAAAACTTAATAAATAAATAATAATAAATTATAATAATAAATAAATAATAAAGATCACTGAGTAAATCTTTATATTCCTTATTATATATTATAATTATTAATATACTTTATTTGTTGAACTCTTACTGAATTTTCATTGTTACTGTTACAGTATAACTTTATTTGAGAAATATTCTTATAAGAACATCCATAGATCATAAAGAGAACATCAAAAATTTAGATAGCGGAAGATATTTAGATAGAAGATTAATTTCCGAAATGTTAAACATTAAAATTCAAGTAAATAGTATGAATTTACTATCTGATATTGAGTTTTTACATCATGGTTACGTCAACATTTTAAGTAATGTTTCAAAGTACGATAAGGAATTGACTGTACCGTTCATGCTCAACAATTATATATTATTTACGTTTTTATCACTTGATGCATTACTTTAACATCATTCGTTTTTTTGTAACGTTATTGCTTGCTTAAACTTTGTCGAATTTAGTCAAGTTATTGTAACAGTTTATATTTTATAATTGTAATATCCTGTTTTTATACATTTTGAGGTTCTGTATTTAATCATAGTTGCAGCAGGTGAGTGAATTATTTAATTTTTTTTTCATATTAGAAATTTCTATGAACTTTCTCACACTTTAGAGTTCATTTAATCTAAGAACTACTTAACTATTTCTTTTCAAACATGGAATTAATGGAGACTTTACTCGCTGCATACCGAGATTGCATCTTTTGCAGACACAGAGTTATATTATTACGAATTATTGGATTTTTAAATATTACTAATAGCTTGAATTGAAACCAAAAATTCGATCGTCACGTAAAGAATGTAAAAAAGAATTAAATATAATTTACATTGCTAAAATTATGACATATAAATTATCGCACAGCTCTTTTACTCTCACTTGCTCTTATGAATATTCACTTATTATTTAAATTTTAAGAATCACATTAAGCATTCTATTTGTTGAAAAGTAAAATAACTGTAATTACATTATTACAATAGATAATCCAAGGTTGAAAAGTAACTAGATATTTTAATTAATATGTGCTTTCCAGCAAGTGATATTGCGTAACACAATATACTTTCCAATTCTACACAAGTCGACACAATCGTACACAGCTAAAATGTTAAGTTTGACTATGTCGTCTCTCTATGAATACCAACATGATCAACATTTTTACATTTGATACTTTGTGATAAAGATAAATTAAATATGATGTTGTAAAATGTAAATACAGAGCTATTTATAATAATATGAATCGTGAAAATTAATAGCCATCTCTTAGTGTAGAAAGAAATTATATCTACGAGCTTACCTACATATTATGTCATGACTACGACATTCTGCATTTTGCTTTACTGATAATAACAAAATGAATAAATTAAGTTATAATCGAATCACACACACACACACACACACACACACACACACACAGATGGACAGCCTATACAACTTACTAATGCAATCCGTTAAATTCACCGTGTAATTATCCACAAATAGCGAATAAGGTATATTGGATAATATCAAACATTAATGGGTGCATTCAGAACAACAATCACGTTCAGTGAGCTTTTTCATCTGATTAATATATTTTCTTAGATCCTAAAATATAGACCAATCAGATGAAAGAACTCACTAAGCGCTCAGTGAGTTGTTGTTTTAATTACATCCACTCAAAGCATCGAATAATTGATTTCCTTTCATGATAATTTTTTATAAATAATAGTGACAGTTTTGCACAATTCAGTATTTTATTTTCAAAAATCTTATATATTTACATATATATATATATATATATGTATAGTAATTATTAATAATTTTCTGATACTATTGTTTCATCGATGGCCTTGTAATATGTAATTAGAGCGCATACTTATATCAGTTATGATAATATAATTGCAGTTTACTCTTATTTCAACTGTAATGTGAATGCCCTTAAAACATTCTCATTAAGACAAAAGTATCAAAAACTTTTTTCAAAAGAAAACATATATGGATAATAAGTTATTTTTCAGCCAGCGAAAATTATTGAAACTAAATAATTTATTTTGTTTATAAATATGTTATTGTGTCTTAAACATTTCTAACATGTAGGTATTGACATTTTATTAGTAAGATTCATAGAATTGTACGTAGTTGAACTTCATTGGATGCTTCATTTGATGACATACATAAATCGATACAAAGTGTCATTCTATCTTTGTTACTCACTGAATACGATAAAGATAAAATACTTGTGCTAATTTGTGTTATTAAATAAAAAGCATCTATAAACCCTAGGCACAAAACGATGGAATAATAATAGCGATGGAAATAACATGATTTCAACCCAGCAGATACGACATATTCATTCTGATAGGTTGAAATTAGTTATTTCTATCGCTATTGCTATTCCCTCGTATTGTGCCTGGGGTTTAAAAGTTCTGATATGTTCATGCATCATGCAAAAAAAGTGATTCATATATATATAATATTACAATCAGACTGAATTTCATTATTGACCATCAATAAGTATTGTATAAGTATTTTTTTGTTTATATCTGCTTTACATATTTTCTTGTTTATTTAATCTTTTGTAAACTCAATTACTTATTATTGGCTATATTAATATTAATTTTTCTATATTAAATGGATGATTTTTCAACAAAGTTGTACTTTTATTTTAAAGTGAAGATCAAACTATCTACGACAGGACTTATTTCATCCATAAACATAATATGATATTTTATATTTTTACGATAATCTCATCATAACACGATAAAAACAAATAATTTCTATTAATATTATTGCCTCCTCCTCTTTCTCTCTCTCTTTCTCTCTCTCTCCCTCTTTCTCTTATTTTAATACAATAAAAATTGTACCAATACTTATTATTGTTCTTATCATAGTTTGCTAAGCACAGTGTGAAAGCAAATCAACGCAATGAAACAGCTAGCGTTAGCAATTTTACAATTAATTGCATTCTTAGCGGTCGTAGGTAAGTTAAATATTAAGAACTAGATAATTAAATTGTGTTTTTTATTGATTTCTTTATTTTATAAATGTGTCACATTATATTCTGATTTTTATATTGCATACATACATAAAAACTATGCTTATAAATTGCATAATTTTACTGTACATGCTTCATTCAGAAAGTCTTCTAGATTTTTTTAGTATAAACGACACAATATTTTTAATACCTTGATTAAAAATCACTATTATTGATTTATATAACATTATATGTTAATAGTTTTATAATTTAATACCTAAAATCATTAAGTATATCGATTTTCTCAACATTTTTAAAAAATTAAGAATAAATAATAAATAAATACAGATTCTTAGTAAAAAGAATTATTGCTATTGAGCCTTATTTCTTGTCACTAGTAGGCTGTAAAAATCACCTTAGCTACTTGCTTGAGTAGATAATTTTATTAAAACGAGAAAATCTCTTATATGCGTTATTCAGAATTTGTAATTTCGTAATACTGAAGATGACTTAATTTAAGATCGAAACGTTTATTTTTCCAATTGTTACATAATTAAAATATAAAAAAATTTTCGCTACGAATATCTTCCGTTGTAGTATATGCCGTTAAGAGATTTTCTCGTTTTAATATTTGACCATGTATTGACTTTTATTGATAATTTTATTAACTACACTACATTTATAGTGTATTAATTTATTTTATTATTTCTATAATATTATTTCATTATTCTTATTGGATTAATTAATTTTATATCTTATTAGCTTTTAAATTGTGTATAAAAACAGAGATAAATTTTATCATATATATTTTTCTTATGTCACAAAATATATGAAATAGAATCAATTTTAAAACATAAAGTTATAGAAAGAAATTTTCATGAAAAAAATGATAATGGAAATAATTCAGATTGATATAATGAAGTAATAATATTTTAATATGTCATAAAGTACCCGCAATTTTATATTTATAAATTAATATTATGTCGTATCTTAAAATAATTTTTTTTTAAATTATTAACACCTTTATTGGATAACATTTAAAAGTTATTTTTACTATATGTTTGCAGATAGTTATGGCGATGAAACGGCTAGATTAGTACGTGGAAAATCTACTTCTATAAAGGAAAATCCACATTGTGCCTCCATAAAAATGCATGGAGAATACAGGTGCGGCGGAAGCATAATCAGTAAACAACATATTCTAACTGCCGCGCATTGCGTATATGATTTATATTATGACAAGAACTTACTGAAATCTATGACTGTTGTTACTGGCACAACATACTTTAATAAAGGTGGAGTGACTCATAAAGTGAAAAAGGTGTATTTCCATGAACGTTATGATCCTCACAGTTTGGCTGTAAATGACATTGGTTTAATAAAGGTATAATTTTAAAATAAATTATATACATATATATATATATATATATTATATATATATATATATTCAATTATTACTGTATATATATATATATATATATTCATATGTATTATATAAGCTTGTGACATATGGTATGCACATTCAGTATATTTTCTGCCATATTAATTATAAAAAATAATGTACAGGTTATAAATGATGAAATCTTTAACACAAATGTACACTGCTACAGTTTGACCCATTAATATAAAATATGTTTTAGCTGCTTAAGACTATTAAGTTTGGTCCAACACAACAACGAATTATGCTCCCAAAAAACGATATTGCAGTTAATGAGAACATTATGATCGCTGCTTGGGGTCGAAAGGGCTTCCAAAAACCAGTACATAACAATTTGCAAAAATTGGACATGAAAGTCATGCTTCCAACTACATGTCAGGCTCGTTATAACAAATTCAATAGTACTATGCGAATTCACAAGAATGATTTTTGTACCTACATTAAGAACGGAATTGGACTGTGCAATGTATGTGATGTTATATTATATATGATAAAATGTTCAAATATTGCATAAATCATTTTATTGTATTATCGCACATCTTTTTATATCTTCTGTCTAAATATGCACACTACATTTTGTAGTTTTACTCAGTCATGACGATGCTTTAACATCACTTCTATTACAATATATATATTACAATATATTATATATATTACACTCCTATCATTCGTTCCAAGATAATATTTTAATTAATATTATAATATTATAATTAATTCATGTTTGCAAGTGTAATATTGAGTCTTAAAGTAGAACTCTTATATATTACATTTCTCTCTTTATTACCTTCACTGCTTATAGCAATAGCATAAATGTTATATTTTTGAAATTTTACGATTTTAAATGATGTTAATTTTAAGTTCAGTAGGTAACAAATAAAATATTATTAATTTCAATCTTATAAGGAACAAAAAGAGTACAATAATTTCCATCTTTTGGTTGCAGGGTGACAGCGGTAGTGGAGTTATCAGAAAGAGTGACAAAAAAATTGTTGGTTTAGTGTCTGGTGGAATACCATGCGCCAGGGGTTATCCTGATATATATATCAATGTTTGTCGCTACGTTAATTGGATCAAAGTAAAAATATTGCTATAATATTTTTTATATTCCTTTGTATTGTATATTCTTAATACTTAATCAATCATTGGGCAAATGTATACCACTAATAAACCTTTTCAAAAAAAGAAAAGATATGGAAAAATATGCAAATACATAAGAAAAATACGATAAGAATATTACATCCAAAAACCAAAAATTTAGTTAATTAAATAATTAATTTAATTAATTAATCAAATAACTAAAAGAATTATTAAAAATTCTGGGAATATTATAGCTAAGATAATATTTCTGATATTTATTAATTATATTATTGTATTTATTATTCAATTTGTAACAATAAACCAATTTGCGGTACATAATTATCAAATTTGTCCTTAATAATTGTTAGTAAACTTGAAAAGAGAGTATTTTACCTTTTAAGAAAAAAAAGAAGAAATATATTTGAAAAAATTGCAGTATAGTATGCTGGTATGCTATATAGTATGTATATATACATATAATATGTACATTTTATGTAATAATATGATTACGATCATTCCTAGTAATAATAAATAAATACGAATTGGCATTCTACCGATATGTAACACATGGCTATAGTTGTACTATACAGTCCAACCGTTTGGTATTTCAAGTTTTATTTTTAAAATTGACTGGCTTTAAGGAAACAAAGGGAAACGGAGACTATTTTTTAAGCTAAAGTTTAGAAATTTCAAACTTTAGCTTAAAAAAACTTTCAAGTTTCTTATATGGATAATGATAGTTTCAGTGAAGTGATCAATCAATAATTGCGACACAACAGGATCGGTTTTAAAAATTTCCAATACATAAATGAATAAAAGAAGACTCATATTCTTTTAGTTGATTCTGTATAAAGAATAAATTTTAAGATGAAATAGTTGAACGTATATTAAAATATATGTTCTTTAAATTTATTTTCTTTTTGTGAATTTCCATAATTCAATTATATTTTTTGATAAATACATTGTTTCATTCCTTACTACAAAAATGTGCATATAAATGTATTATAATTATATATATATATATATACATTAAACATATATGTGTAAATTTTTCAACCATTCAGAGCGCATATTACGGAATTATTCGAAATGGAAATGTTCGAAATAAATTTCGATCGGAATTGTCAATTACATGTATATATTCCTTAGATTTCTATTGTATTTTCTGGGGAAAAATGGAATAATTCCGATCGGAATTTACTTCCATAATACATGCCCGGTTATATATACTGAAACATTTTTAAAAACACGTGCAACCCTGCATCAATATCACTTTTTTATTCTCTATCAAGCCACTAAACAGTTTTCCATCAGTAGAGTGAGAAGAAACGGCTAAACACCCATCATAATATTCTCGTTACAGGTTGCATTATTAATACGCAATGTATACACTTGCTGTAGGATGGCATTAAACTTAGAAAGTCTCGTCATACATAACCATCTACCGCTCCAACCGATAATGAAACGAAAAAAAGAGAAGCTTAGTTTCTTCGCAGACACCAGGATGGATGTTTCAAAATATTCAGCGTATATAGGTGTGCATTCTTTTCTTCGATTAATTTAGATAAATACGTTAAACAGAAAGATAGTAATGTTTATCAAGCGCATAATATTCACGAATAAACATTTCGAATTATTTTCTACAAAATAGTCTCTTATAAAAATACTAGCTAAAATAATGGGATAATAATATTTATTTAAAAAAAAAACTCTATATAGAAAAAAGGTCCCTATTATGAGATATCGAGTTCATTTTAGATAAATGCTAGAAATCTAAGAGCAGAATTTAAAAAAACAATAGATCATTTTAAAGAGAATTTAATAAGTTTTAAGATAATATTATATAAAATTTAATTCCATTTTTCAAATTCCATTTTTTTTTTAAATTAAAGGAATGTGAAAAGTGAGCAAATCATAAAGTAAAAAAATTGTGCTTCTAATATGAGATATCCTGAGAAATTGATAGTAAAAACAAGTATATCAGTATTGCAATTAAAAAACTTTATTTCATGTTTCTAAAATGCAAACAAACACAGCCAGCGTGCGTGAAAAATTAGCATGCAATAGATTATAACCCAGAATTCGTCTTCAGGTAGTTGGAATCAAGCATCGCAGAAATAGGCACTCGACGTTCATTCCGACTGTCCTTTTTATTATTGTACAATTTATTCTTCAGCAACGATTTTCACTACATAGGAGAGCATGGGTTACTTTATATTAGAAATATGGGTATCTCATATTATGTCATACAATCTTATGGTTTTGCGATCATCAAATCTAACTTCTGTAATTAAACAATTCAACATATCCCATATTTTTCTATTAGTACGACCTTGCTCTATCACTATATGAAGAATTTATTGCCAAATATTTATTTTATTAAAAGATAAACAAGATTGAAAGGTTCATCTCATTGAAACTTGAAGATATTCAAATTCTAAAATCTTTTTTTACAATGACTATAGACATGATCTATTAGTGAATTTTTTACTAAATAGTTTTCAATCCAAAAGCAATAAATTCATAGTGAAACCAATAGATAGCGTTCATTAATTTAATAGAAACGCTGTTATCTCATGTTAGACGTCTATCTCGTAATAGAGAGTTTTCCTCTATATATATATATATAAAATTATTGATGCAAATAAAAATTGTAATCATTAAGAAGATTTGTATCACTCAACTATTTTCTTACTTTTACATTCTTCTATTACATATTTATATAAACATATATACATACATATACACGCATACAATACATAATACAATATATCACTTTTTTATAATATAAAAATATTTGCTCTTTGATATTTTTTTAATCTAACTAATAATAAACTTAATCGGAAATTTAATATTTACAATTATAAATATGTGTCACAAGAATAAATAGATATCTTTATTTTTTTACAAAAAAAAATAAAAAGAATGTGATGTTTACTAGAAACAAGAGAAAAAATAAGGAGAAAAAGAGAGAATATACATAAAAAAGAGGAAAGAAAATACATAATAATTACATAAAATTCATGGGCAACAGAGAAATTTGATTTTATTAAAATTTTACTCGCATTTACCTCTCTATAAAATAGATTATGAATGGGCTATTGGATTAAATCGGACTAACTTGGCATTGTTGGGCGTTTGGCCAAAAAACAACGAAACTAAACAGAAAAAATTAATTTCAAACATTTGTACAATTCTTATGTTAAACACTGCAATCTGTGGCTGCTACATTCCAAGTATACATTCTTTGTTTAAAGTTTGGGGTGATATAATGTCTATGATTGATAATCTACAATATACTTTACCGATGTCGGTAGCAATAATAAAATTATCTATTATGTGGCTGAAAAAGAAAGGTAATACATAGACGAGACAGAAGCTAGTTGTTACAATTAATCTTTTTAGCCAAAGAAGACAACACATTTTTATAAATTTTATAATACTTACGATATTCCACTAACAATTAGTGGCAGCCATAATTAACTGTAGAAGATGCTACATGTATGCTACATGAAGATGCTAACTGTATATTTATGTGATTATATTATGTGAAGGTAAATATTTGATTTATGTGAATTGTTTCTTTATTGGATACATAAGACATATATT